>NW_024581050.1:505045-576212 GCF_017639235.1 Corvus kubaryi
AGGGAGGAATGGGATTGCTGGCACAGGAAGGAATGGGATTGATGGCATGGGGAGGAATGGGATTGCTGTCACTGCTTCCACCCTGAGCCTGCCCTGGCCCAGCCTGAGGCCGTTCCCTCTCCTCCTGTCCCTGTTCCCTGCGAGCAGAGCCTGACCCGTCCCCCCCCGGCTGCCCCCTCCTGTCAGGGAGTTCCAGAAAGGGAAAAGGATCCCTCTGGATCCCCCTTTGCTCCAGGCTGAGCCCCCTTCCCAGCTCCCTCAGCTGCTCCTGGGGCTCCAGCCCCAGTACAGACAGATCAGGACACTGAAATTGTTCTGCTGCTCTCCAGTTTCCACCTGATTTGGTTCTGAACACACCCAAGGGTAACTCCACAGACCTTCACAGTTTTGCTCGCTGTGGATAACCCAGAGCACCAGTAAATCCCACTGGCAGCTGTTCCCGACCTCCAGTGGCTCATCCAGAGCCAGGATTTAGGGTCAGGAAGCAAGAAAGAACTTCCAAAATGAAAAGCTCTGGGTCTGTCTGTGAAGAGCTGCTTTAAACACCCTCCTGTGGGGCCAGCAGCGAGCCCAAGGGCGGTCATTAGGAGCTGACATCAATGGCATTAATTTTAACCCGGGTTACCTGGTGAGGTGAAGGAAAAGGAACACCCAGGTGCTGAGCAGGCACACTGGAAGTGCAGGATCAACCCAAACCCCCAGCCCGGCTGCAGCCGCTTCTCCCTCTCACCCAGAAGATGACAGAACACCTACTTCTGTCAGAATTAGCTCAGGTTGCTAAGTGAGAACCAAATATTTATTTGTCTCTGACTGACAAGCCCATAAACCCCAAACCTGCACTGAAATAAACCCGGTTAGAAGTTACAAACCCATGTCTGGTGGGAAGGGGGGAGCTTGGAAATTGGGGCAAACCCCCAGCCCTGCACGTCAGAGGGGCCGAGCTCACACTCCCGCCCGGGCACCCCTTCCACTGGGGGGGAGCTGAGGCCCTGCCCCAAGGGAAGCTCAGTGTCACCAGGACTGTCACCGAGGCAATTCCTGGCCAAGCTACAGCCCCAAAACTGGCCCTGTGCCCCTGCCTGGGCTCCTCAGAGCCCATCCTGTCCCAGGGAGGGGCAGTGCCAGCAGCACCCATGGCCACGGCCCCTCCAGGGCACGCGGAGTGGGCACCAGATGGACAAGGAGAGGCTGACCTGAGCACGGAGCTGAGCACAACCCCCAGGAAACGTGGCCAGAAGGTGCTGCCACAGAGGAAAAACCCTTTGGAGAGTCCCCACAAGGTCTCCAGCAGCACAAGGAGCAAGACCTGGAGCTGCTCTTGGCAGAACTTGCAGCTGTGATTGGGGAAATTGAAAAGCTGATGGATAAAGCTCCGATCCCAACGGAGACCCACGGGAAAGACGTGAGAGGCTTCAGGGAGAAGGTACAGAGGGACACAGAGAGTGACCCCGTGGCTGCAGCTGAGGCCACCTGGGTTAACCCCACCAAAGGTCCCGGCACCAGTGCAGCAAACGGGGAATGGCTGCTCATGGTCCTTGGCTGGGGCCGATTTAATTTTCAGGTGTTTCAGCACAGCCCCAAAAGTCACTTCTGACCCCAAAATGAAGTTTGAGTCTAAAGCCAAAGTCCTGAAGAGCTGGGTCAGAACCAAAAGGGAGCAGCAATACCACAGCAAATGGAGTTTGGGTCTGAAATTAGGAATCAAATCCTGGAATGGTTTGGGTCGGATGGCAGGGACACCTTCCACTGTCCCAGGGTGCTCCAGCCTGGCCTTGGACACTTCCAGGGATGGGGAAGCCCCAGTTTCCCGGGGCAAAAGAAACCTATTTCCATATAAAAATAATAATCTTATTATCAATAATTATTATATATATAAAATTACAATATATAAAAAGCAATCATTACCAATAAAATCGGCTTCATGCAGCTTTTTTAACCTTCTAAAAGTGTGAAAAACAGCAGAGTAAGAGTTTGTGTGTGTCAGCTGGGAAGAGTTTCTGTCTAATTACAGCCCCCCTGATCCGTGCAGCTCTTGGCACTGGAATACTGGGGGAATAAAAAATTCCAAACATTTCAAACATGCTTGGTCTTTCTCAAGTCTTTTTACTTCTCCCCGCCTTTGTTTGCCTTGTTTAGGAGAACCAGCTGGTATTAATTGCACTTCATCCACCACCAGCATGAACAGCAGCCAGATATCAGGAACTGGAGCCTAATCCCAGGAATCCACTCAATTGTTTGGGAAAAAAAATTACATTATCACTCTGTTCAGAGCTGCAGTAAAATGAGGGAGTGAAAGAAAAGGCAGGAGAGAGGCTGGTGGGGGGAGAGTGGGACAAAAATAAACTACAATCATAGAAAAAGAAACAGATTTTAGAGGATGGAATTCCCAGAGCAGCTGGGGCTGCCCCTGGACCGCCTGGCAGTGCCCAAGGCCAGGCTGGACACTGGGGCTTGGAGCAGCCTGGGATGGTGGGAGGTGTCCCTGCCATGGATGGGGTGGGATGGGACGGGCTTTGGGATCTGTTACAACCCAAACACCTTTCCCAGCCTTATTTCAAGCGATTCCTTCACCTGAGTCATGCACAGGAGAAGGGATGAAATTCTGGAGCTGGCACAGCTCTCCCTGCACGAAGCTGTGCTGTGACTTGGGCTGGGATGGGAGTAGGTGGAGAGGACAGGGAACGTTGGGTTAAAATATGGAATGAACGAATATTGACTCCTCCCCAAATTCCTCCTGTAGAGCTGGAAACCAGGAGCTGTGGTGGTAGCAATTCCTCTCTCTCTAAAAAGGGAAGAAAATCAGGAAATTTGCAAATACTTCCCAAGACTTCTTGTTTAACTGCAAGACAAAGAGGCCAAAATCTGCTCATCCATCACCTGAGGAAGGAATCTGCTCGTCCCTGGTGTGAGGACACGGGGGGTGAGGCCGGTGGGAAGCACAGGCACAAACCCACTGCTCTGCCCTCTCTGCGCTCCTCCTGGCCCTTTTCCAACTGCAGCCAGGGAAGGGGCTCACTGCCATGACTGACCCCGGATCCAAACCCCTCCCTGCTCTGCAGGGCTTTCTCCAGGCTGGTGGGAATTGTGAGGGACTTCAGGACACGACATTCCACAGTAACACACACAGCAGGAGTGGTCCCAGCTGGAACGTCTGTGGGGACACCGGGGCGCAGCGACCTCATTGCACACCCCCTGTGCCACTGCCTGCTCCACTGGGGACGTCTCCCAACATCAGGAAGGAGAAGAACCTCTAAAGGCTGCTGCCCTTCGTGCTCCATGTAGAGGAGAACCTCCCAACATCAGGGAAAAGCACCTGTGAAGGCTGCTGCCCTTCATATTCCACATGGAGGAAAACCTTCCAAGATCAGGAGAGAGAAGAACCTCTAAAGGCTGCTGCCCTTCATACTCCACGTGGAGGAAAATGTACCAACATCAGAAAAAGCACCTGTGAAGGCTGCTGCCCTCCATGCTCTGCCTGGAGGAAAACTTTTCAATATCCAGAAGGAGAAAAACCTTTAAAGGCTGCTGCCCTTCATGCTCTGCCTGGAGGAAAACCTTCCAACATCAGGAAGGAGAACCTCTAAGGGCTGCTGCCCTTCAAGCTCCATGTGGAGGAAAAAGCACCTGTGAAGGCTGCTGCCCTTCATACTCCACGTGGAGGAAAACCTCCTTCCAACATCAGGAAGGAGAAGAACCCACAAAGGTTTTTGCCCTTCTCCACCCCACAACATCCAGGGGTCCACGGAAAGCTCCTGCCTGTCCCTGCAGCACTATTCTGACCCCCCTGAGCACCACAGCTCCAGGCCCCTGCTATTCCACACCCCCAGGGCTTCCCAGTGGGATCCCAGTCTGGGGGGACACCGTGGCACCTCCGAGGAGGCAGCAGCTCCCCCTGCAATGGGCTGAAATGCCCCACATTTATTACCTCCAAATCTGATGGAGTTTCTCACACCTCCTTTCCCAGGGGTGTTCTCACAGCACCCCGAAGGTCCTGTCTGCACTCTGCACCTGCCCTTCTGCCCCAGCCTCTCTGCAGGACCCGAGCCAGCCCAAGGAGTTAAAGATTCCCAAGCCCTGCATCAGCTGTCCCAGCACGGACACCTCCACACTCCAGGGGCTCCTTACCAAAGCCTCCCGGCTTCTCGGGGGCCACAAGTCTGCCAAGATCCTTGTCCGTGTGTGCTGCCCCTCTAATGTGCCCCTGTTCCAAGAGGGAGAGGAGCATCAGTGCCAAAACCACGGACTCAGCGGCGCCGCAGCGTGCCGGGGTTGGAAGGCAGGCTGTGAGTGGCAGCAGCACGTCCAGCCAGGAGTGTCACCGTGGGGACTCACAAGGTGACAAAAATGCTGGCCTAAGGACTGAGGAGGTCAGTGAAGCCATCCCACGCTTCCCCAGGGAGCTGTGGATGGAAAAGCGAAGCATTGAGGTTGTTGGGGTGGGGACTGGGGTTAAAGTTCAGCTGGAAAAGCGGGCACGGCTCCGCGGGGTGACGGAGCTCAGCGGGGCCAGGCTGGGCTGGGAGCAGGGTGAGTCTGCAGGAAGGGACAGCAGAGGGGACAGCAGCAGCAGCCCTGCCTGGCACACAGACATTGTGACATGGAAAACCATCCAGAACAGCTGTATCCCATAAAATGGGCAGTTTCCCTCAAAACCTCGGGCACTTCAACAACTCCACACCCTTTGGAAAAGGGTCCGGCAGCTGCAGAAGGAGCAAGAGCAAACCCTCTGGGACCTGAGAAAGTGGGGAAATGTCTTGGCCAGAGGAAAAAACACCAACTGCTGTGGGATCTTTAATGATCCAAAGGAAAAGGTTCAGCCACTCAGTTCAGAGGCTCATTGGAAAACCCAGTAACTTCCCCAAGTTGCTCCTCAAAACTGTTCCTGCCCCTCTGGGATGAGCTGATCCTGCTCCTGATGTCAACCTGTGCTCCTGGGAACGGGATATTAAAAGCCACAAGACTGTGATTTTAGGAATGGTGAAAGCTCCTCTCTCTCAGATTTTTTCACACAGAACTTCAGAGGAGGCCCTGGAGCTGCTCCAGGGCTGGAGCCCCTCTGCTCTGGATCAGCCTGGGAGAGCTGGGAACGTTCCCCTGGAGAAGGGAAGGAGCCAGGGAGAGCTGCGAGCCCCTTGCAGGGCCTAAAGGGGCTCCAGGAGAGCTGCAGAGGGACTGGGGCCAAGGCCTGGAGGGCCAGGAGGCAGGGAATGGCTTCCCAGTGGGAAAGGGGAGCTTGGGCTGGGATGTTGGGAAGGAATTGCTGGCTGGGAGGGTGGGGAGGCCCTGGAATGGAATTGCCAGAGCAGCTGGGGCTGCCCCTGGATCCCTGGCAGTGCCCAAGGCCAGGTTGGAGCACCCTGGGACAGTGGGAGGTGTCCCTGCCATGGATGGGGTGGGATGGGATGATCCTTAAGGTCCCTTCCCTCCCAAACCATTCCAGGATTCCATGCCATGGCCCGAACACCATCTCCAGCCCGAAACACGTCCACAGGGAAAGCTGTAATTCCCAGCACTGGGCATCAAGGTGATCCCCAGGAGAACATTCCAGAACCCTGCCTCTCCTCAGCTGCCACCCAGGACCCTGCAGCCTCGAGGTCTCTAATTTGGCCATGGTTAATTAATTCACCACCAATTCATGCACATGGGGAGAGTTGGAGTTCACAGAGCAGCAAAGCCGCAGCGCAGGAGGTGCTGGAATTCTGGTGGAAAGCTTGGGCATGCAGGGACAGGCACCCCTCAGGTGGCAGCATTCGCTGGTTATCAGGACTGAACGGAGTCAATTAAAGGATGCAAACATGCTTGGAACCCAAAAAACATCTCCCAAGCAGCTCCTTAGTCATGAAATCCAGAGATATAAAGAGTTACCCACTGCTATTGAGACAGCACTTATGACAGCTCCCAAGTAGCCCTGGATGAACTTGGATGTCGGAGAAGGCTTTGGAAAGAAAAACAAAACATATTTTCAATAAACAAACTTCTGGTTATTAATATTCAACCCTTTTTTCCCCCCCCTTTTTTGTTTGTTTGTTTGTTTAGTTTTTGGTGTATTTGTTTCAAAGCAGAGACAGGTTTAATTTTGTCATATTGTTCTGTGACACACGGTCTGTCATCCCGAGAGGCAAAAGCGAGGGAAGCTGCGGCCTCCTGAGCGAGGTTAAAGGGAATGGAAAATTAATTGGCATCAGAAAATTATAATAATAGCAGCTCAAAGGAGGGATGTGAGTGAAATTCAGCAAATGGCACCAAATTAGCATTTCTACCATCGAGTGCTGAACCCCAAACTCGCCACAGTCAATATTTTGTCTGTGAAATGTTCTCTCAGTGAGCTGGACGGATTCCAGCTCTGCTTCCCACATCCCAGCACGGGATGAATGGAGGCTGAGGAGAAGGACGGGAGCAGGAGCAGCCCCACCAAGGAGGGGAGCAGGAGCAGTCCCAGCACTTCCCTCCAGCTCCCAGGCACAGCCCCAGCACTTCCCACTGCAGCCAGCGTGTGCAGAATCCTTGGGAGCTGGCGGCGGGATCACGGAGCTTCCTCCTGCTCCCCCAAAGCCAGGGATCATTCTGCTCTGTGCTCTTAGATCCCAGTTAAACCATTCCAGACCAGTCAGGACCCTGCACTGGTTCAGCTCCGAGGCCCTGAGCCCCATTTCCGTGCCTCGAGCGATTCCCAGATCCTCGTGCCGGTTACACTGAGTTTAAACACGGCAGAGTGGCCAGTCTAGAAATCCCTCCATGCCCACTGCGGAGGTGTCACGGACAGGGCAGAGCCGGGATTTGTGTTTCCCTGCCGGCCGGGCCCCAGGGCCGTGCCCACAGCGGGCTCCGGGCCGCGCGCGGCTCACCTTGCTCGCGTTGCGGTTTGCATAGTTCACACACGCGTTGTGGCTCTGGTTCAACCACTGCAGGGACAGAGGAGACACGGCGTCAGCACAAACCCAACAGGATCCGTGATTCTGGGAGCTCTGCGGGAGAAACCATCTGCCTCCGGGCTGCTGCCAGCTCAGCACCTCGCTGGGGCAGGGTCTAGGCCCGCTTCGATGCCCTTTTGAAGGGAAGGATGGAAATTCCAAGGTACCCGGTGTCCTGAGGGCAGCTCTGCTTCCCTGGAGGCTGCATGGACAGCTCCTCCCCTGGCCTGATCCCCCTCAGTGCTGTTGGCCTTTATTTTCACAGAGTCCTAGGATCCCTGAGCTTGGAAAATCCCTCCAGGGTCATTGAGTCCAAGCTGTGCCCGATCCCCCCCTTGTCACCAGCCCAGAGCACTGAGTGCCATGTCCAGGCCTTCCCCGGACACCTCCAAACGTCCCTGGGCAGCCCCTGCCAAGGCCTGAGCACCCTTAATGTGAAGAAATTCCTCCTGATCACATCCATCTGCAGCCAGGAGGCAGGATGAAGCCCAGCTGCCATTCCAGCAGTCACCTCCTGAGCTCCAAAGGCTCCCAGAGGGTCATGGGAGGAGCAGGAGATGAGGAGATGTCCCAGCTTGTGGATACAGAGGGCATTAAACTGGCATTGGAGCAGAGCAGCTGTGGCTGCCCCATCCCTGGAAGTGTCCAAGGCCAGGCTGGATGGGGCTCAGAGCACCCCGGGGTAGTGGGAGGTGTCCCTGCCCACCTGGGGTGGAAAGGGATGGGCTTTAAGGTCCCTTCCCACCCCAAACCAGTCTGGGATTCCATCCCAGATGTCCCTAAACAGGGGAGGCGAGTGGCCTTCAAGCCCCTGAGTGATTCAGGATGTCCCCAGCAGGTGAAGCCAGCTGGGACAGCTCCCAGCCCAACCCACCAGGCCACAATCCCTGGCACGTCCCGCTGTGCTCCCGGCTCCGCCGCCTTCCTGACGCTCCAGGCAGATCCCACTCTGCTCGGAGCCTCCCTGACTGCAGAGCTCTCTATCCCCACTCACACTGCAGACAATAAAAAGGCATTTGCCACTAAAAAGGAGGCTGAAAATAACTTGTTCCTTCGTTTCAGCTGGCGGTGGAATCACACTTGTGGTGTGTTTACTATGGATCTCTCCTTCCCGTGCCTGCTTCCTCCCCTTACTCTTAATTCCCGGAATTTCAGTGGGGAATTACACCAGCACCTCCCCACACACAGATTATGTTCCCCCAAAGCTCCTGCAGCAGACCGAATGCAGAGGTCCTGGCCTTTGCCATGCACACCTACTCCCAAATTTCCCGGGACTGCCATTCCCATCCCTGCACAGATGTTGCCCTTCCAATGCGAATTTCCCCAAGGAAGATCCCAACTCCCGGTCCTCCAAAAGGCAGATGTGTGAGTTTAGGGCCAGCACTTCCATGGACCATTGACACCCGGACAAAACGGCTCCAAAAAGCTGGATTTTGGTTGTGGCCCGTTCTGCCTCTCCCTTGCCACGGCACAGGCAGGTGTGGGGTGAACTGTGGAAGCCAAGGTTTGCTCACAGCCCCTCCCCGGCCTTTCCCTAAATGCACCCAGCCACATCCTGTCCCTGGAGCACGGCCAGGGTGGGACAGCCAGCCCTGGTTTGTGCTCTGGGCAGAACTCAGCTTCCCCCTGCCCACATTCCCACCCTTCCCAAGGAGCGTTACCTGCCAAAACACAGTGGAGGCCAGGGTCTGGTTGGGCAGGAGAAGACCAACAACCTGCAAGAAGAGAGATTCCCTCGTTATTAAAGCAGCCCTGCTTTGCTTTCTGTGCTTCTCCAGGCGTGCAAACGGCCAAGCTGATTTCTTCAATTATCCTCATTTCTGGCTTTATTTCATTCCTGGCTTTTTTTTCATCCCAGTCATTATCAGCCTCCTGCCTCCCCGTTTTCCAGGGCTGGCACTGGCTGATGGCACTGCCCCTGGAAGCTCTGCACCCTTAATCACCGCTTGTAACACACCCTGAAAATCCCCCAGCAGCTGACACTGCCCGAAGATCCCGTTAAAATCCAAACAATTCCTGAATCCAGGAATATTTCAGGAGGGAAACACAAACACTGCACGAAGGCAAGAAGAGTTCAAAGTCGTCACTGCTGGCAGTGAACGGGGGGTTTCTCATTTTCCTTTGGCACATTCCCTGTTTGAAGCACCAGGACAAAAATCCCACTGGGACATCTGAGGACAGCAGAGCCACCTGGGAGCACTTTGCTCCTGTTTGGGAGCCTGGGATTCATTTTAATTAATTAATTAATTAATTGATCTCTGTTGGTGTCACACCCCAAGCTGCGCAGACTCCGCTGGGGCTGGCAGCCGCTGTCCCCCCGAGGCTCAGGGCAGCCTGGCCCAGCACATCTGGCCAGATGTTCCCTGCTGGGGCCTGCACTGGAGTGCCAGAGGCTCTGTGAGGTCACCCGTGGCAGCACCTGAGGCCACCCAGGTGTGTCCTGGGTCTGAGGGTGTCCTTGGGCCGTGTCTCACCGCGCCATGGGGACAGAGCTCCACAAAACCCATCCCTGACACACAAAACACCTGGCTTAGGGCCATGTTTTCCTGCTTTAGGGAAGGTTTTTCTTGGTTTAGGGCCATTTTTTCCTGGTTTAGGGCAGTTTTTCTAGTTTTAGGGCCATGTTTTCCTAGTTTAGGGCCATTTTTCCTTTCAGAGCATAAGAAGCTGAAGAAGAGGAACGGGAAGCAGAGCAAGGGGATCCCAACCATCAGCCCCACAAACACAGACAGGACAACAAATTATCAGCAAGAAACAGGTGAGACTCGAGACTCCCTGACATCATTCCCTCCTTTCCTGTGCCCTAAACACCCCGTGTTGCTGGAGACATTTTCTGGCTGCAAAATCCCACGGAGAGAAGAGGCCGAGCAACCCCTTCAATCCCGACCCCTTTATTTCCAGGCCACTCATGTCTCCGAGGCAGGAAAGCCGTGAGCTCACTCCCACCCTCAGACCTTCCCCACCGTTTCCTCCCAGTTTATTCCCAAGAATCTGGGGAGGAAGGGACCCTCCTGTCCCTGGGATGAGCTGAAGCCATCCCTGCGCATCTGCAGCAGCAGCTGGAGAGGAGGCAACGTCTCCACTCGGGACACGGAGAAACAACACCGAACAAAAGGGGAGCGCGCTTGGGCGGCCTCGTTTCATTCCCATCTTCCCTCCCTTCTCCTCCTCCTCCTCCAGCTTTTCCTCCCACAGCCTCTTGTGGAGTTGCAGTGACTTTGTTCCTTGGCCCGGCGCCAGCTCCGAGCGAGTCCCACTAATTTACGGCTGCGTTCCCCACGCGGAGCCCGGCATTAATTAACGCAGCACCAAACGAAGCCGCGGGGCCGGGACCCTCCTGCCCTGCGCTGCCTCGTGCCCCAGAGCCGGCGGGATGAGGAGGCTCCGGAAGAACACGGCGAGGCAGAGGCTGGGGCTGAGCGCCGGGGGAAAATTCCGGCGGAAAATAAATAAATAACAAAAAAGAGCACCCAAAATCTGTATGACTGAAAGAGGCACGTTTAAATGCAAACTCTCCATATGTGCAAGAGTCTGTCAAGAAATGTACAATTTCACTTTTAATTACTGTCAGGGGAAAAAATAACTAAGAAGGAAAACAAAATATAAAAAAAAAAAGGAAAAAAAAAAGAGCTTCTAAACACTGGCGAAGTATCAGCGACAGAATTTAATTGGTGATCAGGTGTGAAGGGCCCTTCGTGGCCCCAAAGCCACCACTCAGACATCAGGGAGCCCTGAGCAGCCCCAGCTCCCCTCTGCAAACCCCAAATCCTGCCTGAGGTGTCACTGACAGTCACCTGCAGCCCCAAATTCCCACCTGGGTCTTCAGAGGTTCTTCAAAACCTCATCATTTAAAAACCCTCCCGACTTTCCACGTCTGAGGGAAATCAGGTGCTAAAAGCTGTGGTGGCAGCAGGACTCTGCCCTCAAGGCCAAGTTTTTGGCTGAATTTCCAAAACGTGGATAAACCTTCCCCGTGGAGGAGGAAGCAGCAGCCCAGGGGAAGAGGCTGCAGCCCTGCAGCTGCTGTGCCCACCTCAGCCCTGCAGCACAGGGAGAGGGCTCCAGAGGCCGGATCCTGTCCCTCCTGGGCTGCAAACGGGGAAAAAGGGCAAAGCCAAACCCTGCACGCTCACCCACATCCCATCCTGTCCCCTCTCTGCCACCGGAGCGCTCCGGGGTCAGTCCCAAACCCGGCACGGAAAGGACGGAGAAGCAAAGCCCAGGGCTGTGACATGGGAAGAACAAACATTCCCGGGGTTCGGAGGTGTCAGGGGAGCTGCTGTGGGGCCAGGAGAGATCCCATTATTTCCCCCAGCCCTTAATGCCCTCCACAGTGAGCTACCCCAGACTGAATCATTCTGCAGGGGCTGCAGAGGGAAATACCCCAGGGGAGGGGGATGGCCCCACACTGCTCATCCCCACCCCGCTCACAGCTCCGGGGTGTCCAGCTGACCCCAAATCCCGCCCGGCTCGGGGACAAGGACGGCCCAGCCCGAGCCCAGCGCAGCCTCTCTTGAGGAAATCCCATCCCCCTTTGTGAAATACAAGCCTCAAACTGTTTTTATGCTGGAGCAGGCTGCCAATTTTGTCACTAAATTTCACAGATCGATTGGCATAAATGTTACATTTTAATTTTAACATTTGAAACGTTTGGGTTTTTTTTTTTTTTTTTTTTTTTCTAAATGACAAGAGGTTCCAGTTTATCCTTTACAGCTCCTGAAATTGGGCTCATCTGACAGCTCTCGGCTCCTCTGACAGCTCTGGATTGGGGCCGATTTCATTGTCAATTTGATCGTTAACTCATTTTTGTTTAACCTTTTCTTCTAAAATGCCCCACACAAAGTTCCCACCAAACCTCAGCTCACCACAACAAACAGCAGCAGCCCTGCTGATCCCCGGGTTTGGGGTCACCAACCTCGCTGTCCCCGCGTGGCAAGGGGGACAACCTCGAGCCAGGCCCAGAGCACCACAGGGTTTAAGGAGATTAAATTCAGGGTATTTTGCTCCTTCGGCTATTTTAATGATCTAATGAGCTGAAGCAAGAGCTGCTGGCTTTGGGGACAAACTGACTCTGGACACCAATTTTTTTGGGGCAAATTCTATGCTTCAGTTTCCCACGAAACTGGGGTTAATTAATCATTCCTGTTTGGATGAGCTGAGGTTTCAGCAGGAGGAGAGCAGGCAGAACTCTCTCCCTTCTGGCTTTTGCCACAGAGAGCACCCAAACACTCACAGAATTCACAATAACAAGGGCAAATCACCCCCGCCCTCAGCAATAACCTCAGGAGAGCACTCTCTGCTTTAATCAATAACCTCAGGAGAGCACCCTCTGCTTTAATTAACCCAAACGAGAGCACACCACACCGGCCTGGCCGAGCTGCAGCTCCTCACGTTGGGCAGAGACCCTTAAACCATGGAAATGCACAATGAAAGTGTCCAAAAATGAAATCTGAGAGTTGCAGGAGTTGCCTTTTGCAGGCAACGAGTTCAGCTTTGCGGAGGGAGAGATGAAAATGGTGAAGGAGGTTGTGGGAACGATGTTAAATGGATCAATAACCTCAACCAGAGGCTGGGTTAATTCATCAACAACCTGACAGATAATAGATAAATAACCTCAATGTATTAATAATTAAATAACCTCAATAGTAGATAAATAACCTCAACCAGAGGCTGGGTTAATTCATCAATAACCTGACAGATAATAAAAAAGAACCTCTCTATAAGAATAGATAATTAACCTCAATAGTAGATAAACAACCTCAAATAGAGGCCAGGTTAATTCATCAATAACCTGATAGATATTAGATAAATATATCAATATTTATCTCAATACATTAATAGAGAAATAACCTCAATAATAGATAAATAAATAACCTCAGAGCTTGTGTTAATTCATACATAACCTCACATATAATAGATAATAACCTCAATATATTAATAAATAAATAACCTCAATAGTAGATAAATAACCTCAAATAGGGGCTGGGTTAACTCATCAATAACCTGATAGATAATAGATAAATAACCTCAATATATTAATAAATAAATAACCTCAATAATAGAGAAATAACCTCAGAGCTTGTGTTAATTCATAGATAACCCCATAAACAGGAGATAAAGAAACTCAATGTATTAATAGATAAAAAAACTTTAGTAACAGATAAACATCCTCGTCCAAAGGGTGGCTTAATCCATCAATATCCTCATACAGAGCAGATGAATAACATCAATATAGTAACAGATCAAGAACCTCAATAAGAGATAAATAAACTCAACCCGAGGCTGGTTTAATACATGTATAACACTTAAATAACCTGATATATAATAGATAAAAAACCTTGGTGTATCAGCAGATAAGAACCCCTGAATAACAGATAAATACCCTCACCCAGAGGGTGGGTTTTCCATGATGGAACCCTTGTTGACAGGAAACAGGGAAGGTGGGAATCCTGTGGGAATGTCACAGGGGGCAGAGGTGGAGAACTGCACTAAGGAAAGCATTTCCTGGTGCCCACAATGAAATACTTACAATGGGGGTTCCAAAGGGAATGTAACCTATGGATAGAAAAAGAAGAGAAGAATGAGCTTTAATTTGAATTACTGTCCCAGCTTAGGGGAGAGGCCACCCCTGGCACTGCCACCAGCTCCACACCACCCTGGGACATCCTGGCACATCCTACTCCTGATGCACCAGCCAACAACTGCAGCATCCTCCTGGTTTTCCCATCCTTTATTTGCTTTTCTTGGGTGGCAGTGTGCGACTTTCCCCAAAACTGAGAGCGCTGAGGTGGGAAAGGTGTCCCCAGTAAGCCCAGTCTGTGCCAGCTCGTGGTGGGCACTCCTCACCCAGCCCAGCCCAGGGTGAGAGCCCGGCCAGGCCCTGCTCCCGTGGCCCTGGAGCAGCTGGACCCTGCCTGGGCTGACCAGGGGCTGCTGCCACGGCCAGGGGGGTCCTGCCCCCTGCCAGCCTCAGCCTGGCATCTGCTCCCTCCCCGTGCCAGCTCTGCTGCCACCAGACCTTCCCACACCTCCCTCACTGACCCGGGGCTCCCCCAGCCCCTTCCCCTCTGGCTGAGCCTGCTCCCACCAAGGAACACACCCTGGAGATGCTCCTGAAGCACTCAAGAGCTGCAGAGCCCATCCCAGGAGGAGCAGGACCGCGTCCCCACAGGTGGCACCTCCCTCCTTCCCCACCAGCCTCTCCTCTGGTGGTTTACACAGGAGAGCTCGTTTATTCCCAGCTCCTTTATTCCCAGCTCATTTATTCCCAGCTCATTTATTCCCAGCTGACCTGGGAAAGGACCAGGTAGAAGCTGAAGGAAGGGAATTTTCGGGATGGAGGAGAGAGGGACCGTGTCAGTCCCAGGGGCAGGGAGGTTCAGGCTCTCTGCTACAGGGAGAAGTCTTTTCCTCAAATGTTACTGAGCACCACAGAAATCAAACGCTTCACATCTCTCCCCTGCTACGGCTGCCAATTCCTGTGCTAATTATAATTCCTCTCTCTGACTTCCACAAGAAGGTCTCAGAGCATTTTCCCAATATTACTGAATTAACTTCCTGCATCCAATTTACAACCAGAAAGGGCAAAGACCTGAGAGGAAGAAACATTGAAAAGACAAATACAGGACAAGGCAGCACAGCCGAGGGTCCTGGCTTCTCTCCCCCCTCCACCCTCTGCATCATCCCCCAAGGAGCCGCAGCACAAAGCCCCCAGCCCTGGTAATTTTCCCCTGTGCCCAGCAGTCAGGCGAAGATGTTCCACCCAAAACCATGGAAAGGTCCTGTTTACTTAAATAAATCTGTTGGGAAAGCACCAGGGCTGCACTGGCATTCCCAGAAGAGCTGCTGGGGACCAGAGCACAGAGGGACACCCTAAAAAGGGGAGGGGGAGGCAATTTTTCATCATCCAACAGCTCATTAAGGCACAGAGAAGCTGATCCTTCCTGGAATCCCAGTGCTGGGGCTATGAGACATCAGAAATATCCCGTTCTTTCCTGGGGAATAAAACCCCCTCAGCCGCCTCCTCATCACCCAGTGAGGAGGGATCGAGCTGCTCACCTGTATTTTACACCCTTTGTGGTGTGGGCACCGAGTTTTGCCATTTAATTTGCAAAATTAAAATGCTCCCAACAGTGACAGATCCCTCAAAAATGCCAGAAAAGGCACTGGCTGGGATCCAGGTAAATTGGGAAGTTCCTGTCTCCTCCATGAGGAAGGGAAGGGAAGGGGAAGGGGAAGGGGAAGGGGAAGGGGAAGGGGAAGGGGAAGATGTTAAGCACTAGATCTCACAGTGGAATTTAGGATCCTCATTCTCCTCACCTGCAAAGGGATTTTGGTGTTGGAATTCCTCCTGATCTTGGCCTAATGTTGCCAAGATGCAATTCGAAAAGAGGAGAAACCCCCCCCCAATATCTGACACAAATTCCGAGTGAAATTCTGGGGGCAAACCGTACCTGACATTCGGAAAGGCATGAAGATGGTCTCGTTTGTGTCGGGGTGGATGATGGCCTGCAAGAGTGTCACCAAAGAGACACGGTGAGGGCACAGCACAGCCACCCTCAGCTCCAAACACCTCCTCTGAGCACGGGATTCCCCGTTTGGGACCCTCCCTGCTTGCACAGCTCCCACCAGAGGCAGCTGGGGCTCAGCAGCCTCCACAAAACCCCCTCCCCGCCCCGCTTTCCCCTCTCCTCGAGTGATTTAGCATCAGTTAATCATTTAGGAGGAAATAATTGACCCTGACATACAGAGAGTGGCTCTTTCTGGGTTCTGTGTCCCCAAAGCCATGCACAGCTGTACCTTAACCCCAGGAAAGGCAGATTGAGGAGGGGAAAAAGAAAATCATTTTCTGTCCCTGCCTGTTTTCAGCACCTCCATCGAGGCTGAAATGTCCTGGGTAGGGAAGCTGGGAAAAGCCCTGGCTGTGGAGAGGGATGGGGAGGGAATGAGGAGAGAAATCCCTTTATCCTGCTGGGGAAGCCAAGGGGTCACGGGGAAACCCCCACGGACTCAGGGTGCAAACACAGCGGGTGGCTTCAGCTCCAAGAACTTCTCCTCATCCACAGGTGGGGGTTCCATCCTG
This sequence comes from Corvus kubaryi, assembly GCF_017639235.1. Classification (NCBI taxonomy): domain Eukaryota; kingdom Metazoa; phylum Chordata; class Aves; order Passeriformes; family Corvidae; genus Corvus; species Corvus kubaryi. The sequence continues at coordinate 521,039 of NW_024581050.1, forward strand.
GAACTTCTCGCCCGCTTCAGGATGAGCTGGGATAACAACGGGCAGCCCTCTCTGGATGGCACCACAAGGGAGACCCAAAAAAACCCCACACAGGACCTGGATTTGCCAGAAAATCCAACCCTGATGTGCACCCACAGCTCCTCAGCCAGCCCTGGCGCCTCTGGAGACCCCAACCTCCATGGGAATCCTAAATCTGCTCCACAGATGAACAGCAGCACAGCTCACTTGGCCCATTTTTACCCAGATTTCCCCCCAGATTTTCTGCCAAGCCCAGGAGACTGCACTGGAATTAACTGGGAGTGAAAAATCAGTTCCCAAGGGATCTGGGAATGCGGGGAGGAAGGTACAGCACAGGCACAAACCTTCCCAAGGAACTGTCAAACTATTTGCAAAAGACTGGAGACAAGAAAGCTCTTGACTAGACAGGAAGGAGAAAATGAAGACATCAAAATATATAAATATATATAAAAAAAAATCAGGCTCTTTGGTGGCAGAGTGTTCTCTGCATTTACATTTCCATGGGAAGGCAAAACAGCAACTGGCAAAGGGAATGAGGGAGGACAGGAAAAAGGGAAAAAGCAGCAGTAGTTGGAAATAATAAAGAAAATAGAAAATATTAAAGAACTGTATTACCTGTTTGATTTTTTGAGCTCCCCACAGCTGGAGAAATAAAAGAGAACATTAAATGTTAAAATAAGCCAGTGTAGTTTTATCCCAAATCCCAAATATTCATCTTTTAGCTGCTGTGATAAACAAACACAAGGGATTGGGACAAAAACCTCATTTCCTGAGCTCTCCAGGATGGATTTAAAGATGCTTTACACACCTGAGCTCCTTCACAGCTGTGTGGGCAGCGAGGCCAGCAAGAGACAATATTGAACTTATATTAAATGGCAAAAAGAACAACAAGAGCCAGACTTCAGAGCTTTACAAATCCCAAATTCTCTGCTGCACAGAGACCTCAAGGTAAATTTAGCACAGCCTCTCCCTGGATGAGCTTCCTGCGGAAATCCAGCCTCGCTGGGGAACAAAGGTGGAGCGAGGCCTGCAGGGAGCACAGGGAGCTCTTCAAGCAAGCCCTGGGTTTAGAGTAAATAGAATAAACAACCACGAGTTGGCGCTTTTAAATGCACCCAAAAAATGCTCACAGAGAGGAAAAATCTCATTTGAAACTCTCACTGTTGCCTCCTGACAGCTTCCAAACACCCAAATCTGGCTCAGAGCGTGGAGAGGGATGAGCACTGAGGAGGAAACATCCTCTGAGAGGTGCAGGTGGGGATGAGGAGGAGACACCAAGCCCCAGAGGTGCTCTGGCACAGCCCCAGCCCCATGGTTTGCCCTTCCTTCTCAGGGGCAGAGGGGTTTCCTGCACAAATGACACCAAAATCCAAATTCTAACATCCAAACCAACCAAATGCTGATGTGCATCATTCCAGAGACGGATGGAAAGCCAGGACTCTGAAATATCCCTGGGTTTTGCTGTTAAAAACTCGTGTTCAGCCCCAGCCTGGGTCAGCCCCAAGGCCCCAGCGCCGGGACTGTGGCACCCCTGCCTGGGTTTGTTCTTCCCTCAGGTACTTGGAACCATAAATCCACCCTTTAACCTCCGTTTCGATTTAAAAAACACAGATTTGCTGCGAGCCAGGAGCCTGGCTGCTTCCCTGGCAAGGCTCCTTTGCCAATCTCTCCCCACCCTCATGGCTCTTTTACTTCTTTCCAATTTGTCAACATCCTCTTGAGTGGAGACCGCCAGGAACCAGGGGAATTATTCCAAGGGAGTTGTGCCGGAGCCAATCCCGGGGCAGGAGAACCTGGGGAGTTCTGCTCCTGCTGCTGCTGAGTCCCAGCATGGTGATGGCTCTTTTTGGCTCACGATCACCCCACCAAAACCCCGCCGGGTGCTGGGGTGCACCTGCAAATCAGCACTCACCCTGCTGAGTTCATCATCGTCAGGCTGTTAATTAAGCCTCATCCCTCACCCCAGGTTTATTGCCACTCCCAAATATAAATCCATTAAAATTTCGTTGGGATAAGGTGATTGCTCTGCTCTAAACGGCATCAATTGGCCCATTGATACCAACAGCCCCAGATTTCACTCCCAATTCATCCCACACTCCAAAATCGAGTTCTGTGATGAGCTCCACTGCTTGTGATGAGGAATTGAAGCTCTAAATGTCACATATCCACAGGAGTTTTCCTGAGGAAAAATTCCCTTTATAAGGAAAATCATTATTCCCCCTTTTCCAGGTGGAAAACAGAGGCTGGGGGACACAAAGGACAATCCCTGTGGGTGGTACAGACCAGGTGGGTCTAAATCCCAAAATCCGAAGGGAAGGAGGCTCCGTGCCCAGACAGTCACCAGGTCCCTACCTGCCTACCAGCTGGAGAAGTTCCATGGGGTGAGGGTGGAATTCCTTGGGCTCCAGGTGACCTCCCAGCACATCCCAGTGACCCCACAGCTGCCCAGATCTCCTTTATCCCGGGTGGGAAACAGAACTGCGGGATTTTCCTCTCCAACTGCCGGCACTGACACCAGCAAAAAGGAAGAGGGATGGTTTCTGAGCCAGCACGAGGGCTTTTTTGGTCAAATTCTCTAATTTCATTAATTGATCCCAATATTTATGCCTTTCCCTGCTGCAGTGCAAATATTGTTAGAACATGCGATTTCATTACTTCTCCCAAAGAGACTTCACAAGATGCACCTGATGAGTCACCTCAAGATTCTGCCAGCTCATTTTCACTTCTTTCTCCTCTAATTCCCTTTCTGTCTGCAGCGTTTTCCAGCAGCTCCAGCTCCCTGATGAGTCCTGCCAGCCCGGGGCTCCTCTGGGAGAGCAGTCTCTGTTTGTGCTGGGGTTTCATTCCCGCCCTCTCCGGCCGTCCTGGAGGAACAGCCACGTTTCCATCTCATCCACAGCACTGGGAAACTGGGGAATCTACTCTGGAGCACAGGGAACGACTCCAGATTCATGCTCGGTTTTAGATTTAAGCCCAGGATTGCTGAATATGATGAGCCTGGATCAGGAGGGTCTCTGGGATGGAGGATTTCCCTTGGATGGCTCAAAGCTCCACAGGGGCTTTGCCTCACTCGAATTTGGGTGCTCAAGGGTGGGATGACACCAGGGAAGTGTTATCCCGATATTCCACTCTCCACCTGCATCCCAAGCAGGCAGGAATGGACACTTTTCTCCAGCCTGTGGCCACTGCAACTTTCCCTTGGTCAGATCAGGGGGAAGACCTCATGGGTCAGATCAGGCTCTGCTTCCTGGAGAGGTCCTTCATGGATGGGGAGGAATCAGCTCCAGGCTGTTCCCAAGTGGTCTCAGATCCAGCATTTCAGGGCACTGGACTCGTGGATGAGATTTCCAATTGTCTTTTCCAGGATTCTTTCCTACAGATTTTTTGAGGAAGAATCACCACTTTTGTCACCATCTGTAGCAGAGTCCTACAGCCCTGAGCTTGGGCCTCCCAGTCGGGAAGGACCTGGAGCTGCTGGAGCGAGTCCAGAGGGAGCACCAGGATGGTCAGAGGGATGGAGCAGCTCTGCTGGGAGGAAAGAGTTGGGATTGTTCAGCCTGGAGAGGAGAAGCTTTGGGGTGACCTCACTGTGGCCTTGCAGGACCTGAAGGGGCCAACAAGGAAGATGGAGAGAGACTTTTCACAAGGGCTGGAGGGACAGGACACAGGGAATGGCTTCCCAGTGCCAGAGGGCAGGGATGGGTGGGAGATTGGGAAGGAATTGCTGGCTGGGAGGGTGGCGAGGCCCTGGAATGGAATTGCCAGAGCAGCTGGGGCTGCCCCTGGATCCCTGGCAGTGCCCAAGGCCAGGCTGGACATTGGGGCTTGGAGCAGCCTGGGACAGTGGGAGGTGTCCCTGCCATAGCAGGGGTGGCACTGGATGGGATTTAAGGTCCCTTCCCACCCAAACCATTCCAGGACTCTGGGATTTTATGAACTCAGGAGCTGAATTCAGTTTTCCAGAAACATCACCTGCTCGTGGTATTTGAGGCAGGGGATCAAAGACGACCAGGATCTGAAGAGAACCAAAGCTGTGGTAAGGAGATGGAGACTGGAATAAATCTTGGGAAGAGATGTGATCTTTGCTTGTCAGGACAGTCATTAGCAATCCTTATTTAGCAGCAGAATTGCAGCTTAGAGATAGTTTAAAAAAAAAAAAAAAAGAATTTATTTAAAGACTCCATCCAGCCCCAATCTCTTCACCAACACCTGTCACTATAAACACAGCACGAAGGGTTCCAGTTCCCCTCAATGGATGAGCCTCCTCCTATTAAACACAGGAACACTTCGCAGTCCTGGACTCAGAGACGGGAATTCATTTGTCACCCCCATCACAAAAAACTTCTGCCTCACTTCTAATCCAAATCAATCCTCCTTCTGCTTAAAACCACCTGGTGCCACCACGTAAGGACTGATCCTACATCCATGGGTGCCTGCTCTGGCTGTGCCACGCTGGGAATAACTCCCTGGAGAAAAGCCCTTATTGATTAATCACTCAGTAATCACTCATAATGACAAGGCACAATTATAGACACAGAACTAATTAGGCGTCACAGGGGAGATGAGCCCAACGCGGAGGAGAAAAGCCAGAGGTCTGAGTCCTTCAGTGGGGTCTGCCTGGCTTAGACTTTGCACCATTACACAGCAAAAGCCCCTAAGTAAGGACAGGGCTGAAGAGGAAATCAATGAAAAATGAGTATTTTTAGTTAATTTCTTTCATCTGTCCAGTCAGTTTCATTTCAAAGTCTGTTCCTCCCCTTCCTGCTCCACCAGAGATGTTCTCACCTTCCACCAGGCCCCGCCTGCACCCAGGAAATGTGGATTTTAACGAGGTAACAGCCTGGAGTTTGCACCCCGTCAGGAACTGCCAGTGGTTTCACACTCTGGGGGTTGTGAGGTTTATTAAAGCACAGCTCGGATCATCCAGCCCACACTGAATTCCAAATATTGGGTGGTGCAGAATGTGGGATGCAGCCAAGCTCCTCCTGGAGCACAACAAGCTCCCTTCCTGCACCCTTGGGAGGGACAGCCTCCAATCCAGATGTGCTTTCCCAATAGTCCCAGTCGTTTAAATGATCGAAATGAGGGGGGCAAAAAATTTCCCAACTCCAGCTGCTCACAGATATGGGATCTGCTGTTGGGCTGTCCTGATAAACCTGGAAAACGAGATAACACCACCTTATGTCTCTTCTAGCTCCTCAGAGGAAATCTCCCCACCAGAGCTTTTACAACCCCGCTCCTAAAATCTTCCCATTAGAAAGGTTTTGGTTCTTCGGGACACAAAGCTCAGCTGAGCCCAGGAGGGGGGCAGATCACAAAGGGATCTGTTCATTTTCTGCCCCCTGACACTGAAATGAGTCAGCACAGGAGGCACCTGAAGCTCTTCTGGGATGCCAAGGGAGAACTCCTTTGCCATTCAAAGCATCGTCGAGTCATTGAGAAGAATCAGAGAATCAGGGAATTGTTTGGGTTGGAAAAGACTTTTAAGACCACCAAGCCCAACCATCCCCAGCACTGCCCAGGCCGCCACTGCCCCCCGTCCCCAAGTGCCACATCCGCAGGGCTTTGAAATCCCTCCAGGGATGGGGACTCCACCCCTGCCCTGGGCAGCTGTGCCAGGCCTGGACAGCCCTTTCCAGGAAGGAATTGTCCCAATATCCACCCTGAGCCTGCCCTGGCCCAGCCTGAGGCCGTTCCCTCTCCTCCTGTCCCTGTTCCCTGCCAGCAGAGCCCGACCCCCCCGGCTGCCCCCTCCTGTCAGGGACTTGTGCAGAGCCACAAGGTCCCCCCTGAGCCTCCTTTGCTCCAGCCTGAGCCTCTTCCCAGCTCCCTCAGGAACTCTCCAGCCCCTTCCCAGCCCCGTTCCCTTCCCTGGACAGCTCCAGCCCCTCAGGGTCCCTCCAGAGCTGCCCCCAGCACTGGAGGTGCCCCAGCAGTGCCAGCCCAGGGGATGGGCACTGCCCTGGCCCTGCTGATTCCCAGCCCCAGGAGCTGCTGCCAGATCCCAAACCAAGTGTAGGTGGAACCAGAATCGAGTCCCCACGGATAAAATAAGGCAGCACTGAAATAACACCGTGCAGCCTCCCAGCACTCAATAAACATTAACTAATTAATCCTCCCAGCACTCTCCTGGAAAGACTTCAGCAGAGTGAGAATCACTCACTGAAAACCATCATTGCACCAGGACTGGAGAAGGACTTGGATACGTCTGGAATCATGGAATAGTTTGGGCTGGATGGGAACCTTAGCGGTGTCCAACCCTGCCTGGGCAGCCAGGCTCCCTAATCCAGCTAAGGCTGCTCCAGATCAGATTTGTTTCATCTCATTTTAGCCACACCAAGCTCGCCAATCTAATCTGCTCTGTAATCTGGAGGTGATTTGGGATAAACTCCCTAAATCCCGCGCTGACGAGCTGAAACAAAGCCGGTGTGTGACTGAGGAGGAGCAGCAGGAGCAGCAGTCGGGGATCAGGGAGGTTTGAGGTGCAATTACTGCTCCTTCCGTGCCTTTGTCCTCTGACGGGCTGAAATGAGGCCTAAAATCCGCTCATTTTAGTGCCACCGAGAATACTCAGACTGCAGAGGGTGGAAAATCCAAGCGCAGCCCTCGGCCCAGCAAAGGGGCACTTTCCTGCCGAGAAAAGGCAGCAGCAGGACAGCGATACATCCCCGTTCTATCGCGTCCTGCAGGAGACCAGAGCGGGGAAAAATTACAGTTTACTGCAAATGGACCTCTTCGCTCTTCATCAACACCGTTAGGAAAAGCCATTATTCCCCAAAAGGGCGGCTCTTTAGTCCCTGATGGATTCATTGTTCGCTGCTGTGTCTGGGGCAGCGTGCGCGGCTCTCCCCGCTGCTAACCTGATTGAGGCAAGAGCACAGCAATAAATACGTGCCCATTAGGCTGCTGAGCCTCTTTTCACTCCACCGATCCTAATGGGGGAGAAGTGAAACAGTTTCGAAACAGCGAGTTGCCAGGAGTGCGTTTGGAAGGGCTGAGGAGTGAGAAGTCACAAGTGACACAGCACGGCTCGGCTCCGCCAACGCGCACCAAGGGCTGGCTGGAGCACGGCACATGTCTGGCTCCGAGCGACCATCCACCCAAGCTGCCTTTTCCACATCGGGCACTTCTTTTTAAATTTTATTTCCTCCCCCTGACGCTCAGGGGTGAAGCTTTCAGGGTGGAGCTGAGGGGACAAAAGCAGTAGCTGAGCTGGGTCGCTGCTCCGGTTTGCTCACAAGTAAGATGTTCTTGCATTTTGGCAGGAGGTGCAGGTAAACACCCAGCCAAATGAACAGGCAGAACTCCAGCAGGAAATCCGGGGAGCTGTGCTGGACTAGGTGACCTCCCCAGGTCCCCTCCAGCCTGAGCCACCCTATGATCCTACAGCAAAGAGGGAGACACGGATCAAAAATCCTAAACCCTGGTGTCTCGCAGCTGCAAGGCTTTCAGTCAGCAAAGATCCGCAGCTCAGGATGTTTATTCCTGGTTTTGTGATCCCTGGATTAATTTCCAGCCTCCACCTCAGGTTTCTCTCCCCTTCAGCAGCTCAGGCTGGTTCCTGTTATGGCACCGCAGCCCCCGATGCCCCTGTGCATCCCATCCCTCACACTGCGCAGACAACAGGGACAATAAGGGGAGTCAGAGGCAAAAAACGAGCATTTTGGGAGAGGGGGAAGGGAGCTCGAGTTTTTATTAAGCTCAGCTCCCTGAACACCCAGCTGTGCCAGTGCAAGGCTCGGGGAGGTGGGAACACATGGCCGGGAGAAGGAGGCAGAGCCGTGGCACTGCTGACGCTGCCATGGCTTCACACCTCCCCTTCCAATAGTCTGGGCACAGAGCAAACCTGTGCCAGTTCAGAGCTGAACTTCAGGGAATGAGACATTTAACAGGCAGCACCTTCATTCTGCTTGAGGACAGCGGCGGCTCTGTGAGACTGAGGGCCCGAGGGCTGCGTTTAATTAATTATCTACGTTTTTAAACCTCTTATTGGCATTAAAAATCAGAACCTTGCACGGGAAAAGCATCACTCCCCCTGCAGAGTCTGCCCCCCCCCGAGACAGTGCTGCTGTTCTGTGGCTCTTTGCCTCTCTCTGCTGGCAGGAGCACAGGGAGGAGCCGAGGTGCCAGCCCGGGACGGGCCCCGGGGACAGCAGGGACAGCGGGCAGGGACGGCAGCATGAGGAGCCTTCACCGCTGCACTCCTCGGACCGTGCCCTACTGCTTGTTCAGGTACTACACTTTTAGGATAGAATGGTAGGAACCTACAAACGGGGGAAATCAGGGCTCTGATCCCAATTTCCAGCAGCATTCCAGCATCCCGGGCTGCTGCTGGTCAGTATTTGGAGCACTCTGAGGAGCAGGGATATTAAACCAGGAGCTCAGCAGCTCTTCCTACCCTGGTTTCTAAGGCCAAAATTCAGCGTGCAAGGGAAAGGAAATGCAGTTCAGGCATGGAATGACTGCAGGGAATTCTAGCTAGGAAAATGGAAGTATTTTGGGGGAAGAAGTGATGAACAAACCTGAAGTTCACCATGAAGTACCCCCAGTGCCAATACCCAACTGCACATCTCCCAAGGCAGATCTTTGGTGCCCAAACCCTCAGCACATCCAAGTTCCCCAGCCTTGGACAGGGTTTTCCTGGAGCCAAAAAATCCCCCAGGAGAAGCAGCTGTGCCATGAAGAGGAGGGATTTCAGTCCCTCTGGAGCCGATAGCCACCGAGTGCTGCTTCCCTCAACTTTTACCACTGCTGCCATGCCAGCACCAATCTGTTCCCCCAATCTGTGCTGGGCTCTTGGACAGGGTGGGAGAGGGACTCACACACACAGAGGACACAGATGCAACCCCACAAATTAGTGGGAGAAGCTGAGGATAAAGGACAAAAGCCACATCATTATGCCCCGCAGTTGGTACAGCCTTTTGGTTTGAGGTGAAACCTCAGCACCAACATTCCCAAAACAGGGAAAATGTCCGTGTTTCAGCAAGCTGGCTCTCCATCCTTGTTTACCAGGCTGGTATTTTCCAGCCCTGGCTTTCAGGGGAGAAACCATTCCCTCAAATGAAACCTTATCCCTCCAGCGGAGATTCCCTCCAGGAGGCAGTTTGGGGAATTGCCTGCCCTGTCTGGAATTGGAATTGGATATGTTACAGTCTCTACCTTCTGCTGCAAATTGGCTCCCAGAGCCCTCGTGTGTGTCATTTGCACCTTCCCACTCGCAGCAGCCACCAGAGCTCCGTGGGGACGGATCCTGCCAGTCCTGGGAGCAGCCACGGAGCTGGCGTTGGAATGGCCCTGGGACAGGGACCCTCAGCACAGGGTGGGACCCTCGGCATGGGGACCCTCAGCATGGGGACCTTCCTTCAGCACAGGGACCTCAGCACAGGGTGGGACCCTCAGCACAGGGACCCTCACACAGGGAGGGACCCACAGCACATCCCAATCCCAGTCCCTAAGGAATTCTGGCTGCAAAGGTTGCTGAGGTACCATGGGACCACTTAAATGAGCACCCTGAGCTAGTGGGAGGTGTCCAGGCCCATGGCAGGGGGTGGGACTGGATGTTCCTTACGGCCCCTTCCAGCCCAAACCAGTCTGGGATTCTGGGATTCCATGGTTACATGAGGAGCACAAAATGCAAACCATGAGGGAATCTTTACAGAAGGGCAATAACAGGGCCAGGAGCTGCTCCAGGGCTGGAGCCCCTCTGCTCTGGATCAGCCTGGGAGAGCTGGGAATGTTGCCCTGGAGAAGGGAAGGAGCCAGGGAGAGCTGCGAGCCCCTTGCAGGGCCTAAAGGGGCTCCAGGAGAGCTGCAGAGGGACTGGGGCCAAGGCCTGGAGGGCCAGGAGGCAGGGAATGGCTTCCCAGTGGGAAAGGGGAGCTTGGGCTGGGATGTTGGGAAGGAATTGCTGGCTGGGAGGGTGGGGAGGGGCTGGGCTGGAATTGCCAGAGCAGCTGGGGCTGCCCCTGGATCCCTGGCAGTGCCCAAGACCAGGCTGGACACTGGGGCTTGGAGCAGCCTGGGATGGTGGGAAGTATCCTGCCCATGGATGGGGTGGGATGGGATTTAAGGTCCCTTCCAGCTCTTTCCAAACCATTCCATGATTCCATGAGTGCAATTCCTACAGAGCTGGAAAAGGGGAGACATAAATGACAACTGGACCAGTTTCTCCCTCCACATTTCCTTTCCCTCTTCACCTCCCCTCTAAGATCCCATTTTCCAGCTTCCCCTGGGACAGGGGGATGAAAGGGGACACAGGGACCAGCAGGTGCCACAGCAGCACCTCCACCTCACCCTCTGCAGGAGCCCCAGGAGGACAAACAGAACCCACCAGTTCTCTTGGGCTTTTCACAGTAAAAATTCTAAATTCCTAAAATTTCCCAACCCTGCTAAGAAGCCGCTGTTCCTGCCACCAAAATGCTTCTGGATCCATGGAGTTCCATCACCCAAACTGCCCCCCCATGAGACCAAACCTCCCCAAGGCCCTTAGGGGGTTTCTCCTCCAAGCATCTTCTCTAATCCTCCTCAGATATTTCACCCAAATGACCAAGAGAGCAGAAGAACACCCCAAACAGGGGCATTAGCAAGGTCACCTTTTCATTTCGAGAAAAAATAGGAAATCCTAGGAGCCTGTTGGGGGTTAATGACAGCGTGGGGTATTCCCACTGCACAGAACATTTGGGGTTGGGGGAACTTTAACAAGCATTCAGCTGCATATTTAACAAAAAGCAAGCCTGGCTTTCAAATATTTCAATAAAAACTCAAGGAAATAAGCTCAGCTGAAGAAATGGAGACTGGAGTGTGTTTTCCTGCTCCACTGAATAAATACTGATCAAGCAGCTCTTTCTCCTCTGTTTTGCTGACCACATAATTGATACACCCAGGACAAAAAATCCTGTTTTTAAAACATCTTTCTAATGTAGGAACAAACCCCACAGTCCCCCTCGATAAGGAGCTCTCAGCAGTGCAGCAGCTATCAACAGGTGAGAGATCAATTCTTCATTTTTGTTAATGAGGCCCCAGAAATGGGTTTTTCCCACCTTGAGTTAATGGCCATTTTCCTGAGCAGTGAAATCCAGTTCAAGAGGAAGAACAGGAGCCTCTGGATGGGTGGGAGAGGCCTGGAAGGGGCAGAGCTGCAGGAGCTGGCACTGCCCCTGTCCAGTGTTCCAGCGTTTATTCTGGAAACTGGCTCGGAGATGGTCCTGGGGAAGTGCTGAAAGCACACTCACGGCTCTTGAGAGGATTTTTATCTTTAGCTAGTCCGTAACCGTTCCATTCCAGCTCATTTGGAAAAACCTGCCTGGGAAATGCAGCAGAGCAGGGCTGGTTCCATGAGAACCCTGTCAAGAAGCTGCGTGTGGAGGAGCTGCTTGCTGTGACATAGCTCTAGGCTCTGTATTTTCCATTTCTCATGCGGCGAAACCATTTCAGCAGGCGCCAGGGACCGCGCCGAGCTGCCGGGAGGCTGCAGCTCCTGCCATCCTCGCCGAGAGCCACGGATTTCTGAATGAGGCAGAGCGCGGGGATTCGAGCTCTGTCAAACGCGGCTCCACCAGAGAGGCTCAGTCGGGAGCTTGGTGAAGCGCTCTGTCAAAACAACTCGTCTGCTTGATCTCCGAGCTGCCTCCTGAGGGGGGGAGCGTTGGCTTCCTGGAGAATTAATGCATTAAAACTCTGCCCAGGGCGTTGTTTTTAAAGCCTTCGAAGGTGAGCGCGACTCTCACGCTGATTATGAAGCTCAGCCCGTTCAGACATTTCTTTGTGTGCCACGTCCAGTTCAAAGGGCAGCAGTTCTGAGGGGTCCGAGCAGCCAAACGGGAAGCAGCTCTTAAAGGAGATCAAGTCAATTCTCCCTTGAGATCACTGAAGTCCCGCCCAGCCTTTTTGATGAGCAATAACTGCAGTTTATCCTCTCTCAGACTCCGTGTTCCCAGGTCACCGCTCCAACATCCACGCCTTGCCCACGGGGACACATCTGACCAGCTCAGATCCCAGCCAGAGAGGGGTAAAACCCCCCAAAATCAGTCAGAAATCAAATTACCTCTACCTGCTGGTGTCCTGCCACATGTGGCAACCTCACCAGTGCAGCAGAGGAGTGGGACACTCAGTTATCACACAGGACGTGGCTCAGTCCCGTATCCCAGCACCAATCCCTGTGCCACAAACCAGGCCCCTCTCCAGAGCTCCAGCGCTGCCCTCTCCCAAATTAGCACCAGAAAACTGCCAATTGTTACTGCCTCCAGCCAGAGCCCATCCTGCAGAGAGTGGTGCACAGAAAAGCCAGGAAAACTGTCAGTCTCAGCTCCAGGAAAGCCAAAATGCACTTTCCAGGTGTCTTTGGATCAAATTTGGGGTGATAGCGATGGGAGTGAGAGGCTTGGGCTTGGGCTCTGCTCCCAGGGAACAGGGACAGGAGGAGAGGGAACGGCCTCAGGCTGGGCCAGGGCAGGCTCAGGGTGGATATTGGGAATATTCCTTCCTGGAAAGGGCTGTCCAGCCCTGGCACAGGGGGTGGAGGCCCCATCTCTGCAGGGATTTAAAGCCCTGTGGATGTGGCACTTGGGGACACAGGGCAGTGGTGGCCTGGGCAGTGCTGGGGATGGTTGGACTCCGTGATCTCAGAGGGCTTTTCCAGCCTCAGCAATTCCATGATTCTATTGCCCAAATTCCCTCCTGTTCAATCAGAACTAGGCAGCCACAGGAGCACAGAAGGACCGGGACCTGCTGCTCCAGGGATCCCTCCCCAGCTCACCAAGGCAGCTCCAGTCACCCCATCACTGTGGTTGTTTGTGTCCCACGGCAGCCTGGGCTCCCCGAGGGTCACCTGCGTCCAGTCCCTCCCATCCCCACCCTTCTTACAGCGGCTGTGGCATCCTGGGACAACATTCCAGTCCCACAGCCTGGGATCTGCCCATGGGATCCTGGAATGGGTTGGTTGGAGGGACCTTAAGGCTGTTCCACCCCTGCTGTGGGCAGGGACACCTTCCACTGTCCCAGGGTGCTCCAAGCCCCAGTGTCCAACCTGGCCCTGGACCCTGCCAGGGATGGAGGTGCTCACTCAGCCCTCGCTGGGGTTTGGTTTAATTAATGCAGTAATTGAACACAAGCAGCTCTTGCTGCAATCCCACCCAGGCTCCTGCAGGAGCAGAACCACACAGACCCCTCTGACATCACTGACACAGAGAGCGAAGGGAGCTGTGGCACAATTCCACCACAAACCCCGGTACTCTTACCCTGACGCGAGAACATTTCCCAGGAAAGGCCTTTTCCCATCGTTTCCCCTCCCCTCCTTCACCTGGATTCCCACTCAGAAGCTCCCAGCTCACACAGCCTCACCCCCTGCACACGAGGCCGCTCTCCCCCACTGGAATTCTGAATGAACCCTGGGAAGAGCCTGGCTTTGTCACTCCAAAAAATGTAGGTCAAAAGTCTGCGTGGTTTGTCACAGAGAGTGGCTCGTGTGTCATCTGCCTCGGGCAGATGGAACTGAGTCACTGCTGCTGCATCACTCCTGATCCCTCCCTTCCCAGCCCCGGAGCTTTTGCCTCGCCATCAGATGCTGGTTGGAAGAATGCACTGACATCAGGGGAGCAGGAGGCCAATGCCTTGTGACAATTTCCCGTTTGTTTTTTGTGGAAGCTGTGCCTCTTCCCCAGCGCAGCACCCACCACACCAGCTGCCCCTTTCCGAAGTGAAGAAATTCTAATTTCCTTCGTTTATTCCAACACTTACCTCCTATATTTGCCTTTGACAAAAAGAAATTACCACTTGTGAACAGGGAAAAGAAATAAAAGAGGCTCTTTGACCTACAGGGTGTGGGGAAAAATTTCCCCACCACTTCCATCCCTGTTTATTTGGGAGGTGCACTGGCCCTCTGGAATTGCTGCTGCTTGTATCCCCTCAGGCAGATCTGCTATCAATTCATCTTTACATGACATTAAATCACACAGAACCGATTCACTCTGTGCTGGATGCACAAACACGACCATGAAAAAGCCCCTGGGTGGGTGTCATGGTCAGGAGTCTCCACATGGACAGCAATGGGGAAGAGTTTGAGGGAACACCCACACAAAAAAATGATGATTTTTGTTTCATGGCATGGATTGGGAGGTAAAAGACCCAAAAAGCAGCCTGACTCCTCTACAATCCTCGTCTCTGCTTCCACAAGTTCCATGTGCAGAGGAGTATGAGGAAAAAGTCCAGAAAATTGGACTGATGTGGTCTTGGAGAGCTCACCCAGCCCATCCCTCTGTCCCAAAGCCCCAAAAATGACCCTTTCCTCAGGAACCCCCAAACCCTGCGAGGAGCTGCCCATCCATGGGGATCCCACGACCTCCTGCAGCCCCCATTCCAAGGGCAGGAACGCCCCGCTCCTGCTGCACAACTCCAGCACGAGGAGCGCCTGGTGCAGCCCAAACAACACTCGTGTCCAGGCAGAAATGGAAATTACTGGAACAGGAACAGGGCAGGGGCTGAGGCCTCGCAGCTGCTGCTACAAGAACCCACAGGAGCGACAAAAAGCTTCCATCCAGCTAAAAAAAGGACTTTTGTGTTTTGCTTTGAATTGTACAAGAAGTTTGCATCTTAGCACAGGAACACCAAGGTGCCCCTCAGCAGAGCCTGCCCGAACCCCCCGCTCCTCTCTGCCCCCCAAACCGCAGGAATAAGCAGAAATTTAACAGTTTTTCCCTCTGACCTCCTTGTTGGTGACTCCTGGGGGCAGAGTCCCGTGTTTGTAATCCTCCAGCAGCTGCACCGCTTCCTTCAGGCGACTCTGCAACAAAAACAGCAGCGAGGATTGAAGACACAGAATGATGGTGTCTGCCAGGAAAAGCTCATCCCAGAATCATGGAATGGCTTGGGTTGGAAGGGACCTTAAGGATCATCCAGGTTCAACCACCTGGATGGGCAGGGGCACCTCCCACTATCCCAGGGTGCTCCATATGTTATGTTATATTATATTATACTATATTATATTATATTATATCATATCATATTTTGTTAACTACTCTATTACATTATATTATATATTTTTGTTATATATACTATTATACTATATTATTTATATATTATATATATTACATACATTATATATTATATATAGAAATATTATTATATTATATTATTATTTATATATATAATATAGAATATATATTACATAAATTATATCTATTATATATTAATACCATTATATTATATTATATTAATTATATAATATAATATAATATATTATTTATACAGTATATATAACATATACTATATACCTGCTATATTAGATAGAATATTATATATAGCATACATATAGAACTATATCTGCCTATAAAGATATACATTTTTTCTTGAAAGAATATATATTTCCACAGAATATATGAATTTATTGAAGTACAAACCCCCCCTCCCCAGAGCAGAAATAGACAGAAAGATCCTTTGATTTGCCCAAGCTCAAGAGGAAGAAGTCAGGATGTAAAGAGCAGCTTCCAAGGGGTTAAATCTTCTTATCCCGGTCTGCAGAAATCCCGGGATCGCTCAGCAATGGCTCCCGAAGATCTGAAGCCAAACACCACTTCCCAGAGCCTCCTGCAGGTTGCCCGTGCTCCGGCTGAGCGACACCGACCTTGGATCGACATTCCGGCCCCAGCTCCGTGGGTTTGGCAGCTTTTCCAGCACTGGTGCCGGAGAACATTCCAGAAAGGCGGAATATTCTCCCTAAGGCTGCCCGGGGGTGCAGGGGGTGGCTCCTGTGGAGCCCCCGGAGCCCCGCCAGGGCTGCTCGGTGCCACCCCGGGCTCCTTCCCCGCTCCAGGATCCACGGCAGCGAAACTCCTTCCCTCCCTCTCATGCCCACATCGACGGGGGCTTTGTTGTTTCCCTGGAAGCCCAACCTGAAAGCAGCAATTAACCACAGACTATCGTCCCGCAAACATTCCGAACATCCGAACAGTGGGAACAGCGGCCATTCCTGCCCTTGGGATCGGATCCACGGCCCTTTGCCAGCGGCCGAGCTCGCTCTGTCAGTGCCACCTCATTCCCAGCCTCGGTGGATTCTGCACAGCAGAGCCTCTGCAAACTCGAGGTTTGGTGTCAGCCAGGAACAACCTCGGCAAAAAAACGCTGTATTCTGGGCAAAAACTCCATATTCTGGGCAAAAACCCTTCCATGTTCCGGGCAAAACGCAGGCTCGGGGATTTGTGGTGGTCCAGGCCGGGGTTAGCAGGCCAAGCTCTCAGCCTGTGTCACCACACTCACGTAACAGGTGACACATTTCCCAGTTCCTGCCCTGTTTCTGGGAATGTTGGCTTGGAATCAGTCCCCTCTTAGACCAGCCCATGCCAGCTACGGGCCTGGATGTCCCAGGAAGAGCTGCCCACCACCCTTCTCCCACTTTTCTACACCTCTCACTTGGAACTTAAAACCACAGAATCTCCTGAGCTGGAAGGGCCCACGAGGTTCACCCAAATCCAGCTCCGGGATTCCCAGAGCTGCTCTGGATTTCTCCCACCAGGTGGGGCTTCAGGCCCCTCACAGATTCAGGACCTCCCTGCACTGCCAGCACCTTCATTCCCACCCCAAAAGGGACCAGGCTGGGGAAGGATCTCCAAGAACAGCATTGAAGGTCAACATTAGACCATATTTTAGTGCCGGGTGTGAGCAATTCCTTTTGTTCTATTCCCATTTTATTGGAGCATTGGGAAGTTCAGAGAAGCAGAGCCGTCATTTCCTACAGATGTTGGAGGGTCAAACACGGATTGATGGTGTTCAGAAACCTCCGAAGGCCAGGCAATCCCATTCCACCTCAAACACTGAGCCTCGCTCCAAAAAACAGCAAATTATTTAATATATAAAAGCTTTCATGGCTGGCTCAAAAAAACCCCATCCACACTTGCTGAACCTGCCTTAAAATTTAAACTTAGCTTAAGAAAAAATAACATGGAAGTGGTAGGGTGAATATTTCCTGGAAAGAGGAGATCCCGCATTCTTTCAGAGCATCAATTGTCCCGGATGCTTCCACGGATCAGGGCAGGCACTGGGCATCCTTTTGCATGTCCATCCAACACCCCTGACAGAGAAATGAGTCATTAATTAAGCCAAGTCCTCTTGACACTGGAGAAAAAAGGAGAGTTTTGGAGTGGGGTGGCATTTTCTGGGGTTCCAGAAACATCACCGGGGGAGGTCCTGTTCCTCCACAAGGGTTTAGGGTCTCCCACAGGAGAAACGCTGACCCTGAGAAAGGGGCACAGGGAATGAAATCCAACACTGTGGACACATGGCCAGACTCCTGGGAATTCCTGCAAGACCCCAGGGGCTGTAGCTGGAATGACCAACTCCAGGAAAAGCCACTTCAGGGTGTGGTTGACCACTGGGAATCTGAGAGGAGCTGCAGGGCTGAGAAACAAATTGGATTTTTAGGCTGTTTCAGGCATTTCCAGCCTTCGAGGAGAAGCAATCCCACAAGATCACAACAGGACCTGTGCCTTTGGAGTTATTCCTCAGAGCTCTGGGCCTCAGGCTTGTTCAGAAATTCCTCTCAGGAAAAGCCCTTCCCTAGCAGGACACCAGTGAATGATAATTGTCCGGTGCAGACTGACAACCCCGAGGTGAAAACCCTGCCAGCCGCCTGCCCAGATCCAGGGAAGAGGAGCCTCGCTGCCTCCAGAGCCGGGAAATAACCGGGGAGTGCCAGCAGCACATCCTGGAGAGCCATTTGTGCTCATTGTGGGGACATGTTTTTGTCACCGAAATTACCTACACCGAGTGTCTCGCAAACGCTCTCCCAGAGCAGCGTGTGACTCTGAATGGAGAGCTGCAGCAAGGCATGAATGGGGCCCGTGCTATTTTTTCCCCCCTTCTCTTGAGGAAATCTTAGTAGTTACTATAACAACCCTGGCCAGATCCCATCTTGTTTAGAATGGTAACAAACAGCAAACAGAAGAGCTCGGGCTCGCTTTTAAAATCGCAGCCTCCACGAATTCCCTCCCTCAGCTCCCTGGGGACAGAGGGGAACTTCTGCAGAGAAAGGAGTCCTGCCCCAGCACTGCCAGCGGGGCCTGAGGGTGACAAAAGGGTGGCACAGAAAGTGAACAAAAGTGTTCAGCCGAGTCCAGCAGATCCTTTCACACGGCTCCGAGGCGCTCAGGTACCTTCAGCAAACACCCCCCAAGCCTCCCAATTTAGGGAGAAGACTCGGCTGCCTCCTATTCCTTCTGGAAAAGTCAAGCACGTTCTTTTAACCAGAACCTCCAAAAAAAACCAGGAGCAAACTTTACCACACGCAACAGCTCCAAATGCCAAGCAGCTCTGCTCGCTGGCTTTCAGCACGATGCAGCTCCACTTGATAGCTGATAATGTCTAAGATTGCACTTCAGCTCCTCTTTAACAGCAGAAACGAGGTCTGTCTGCAAGGTTGTGCTACTGTTTCAATATTTATTGTTGCTTGGTTTCTCTGCTGCTGTCTGTGGGATGAAGTGTCACTCGAGATTTTACAGCATCCCTGATTAAAAAAAACCCCACAACCACGTTTTTCCCCAGAGTGTCTCATTCCTTACATACCCCTTTCCTCGGAAAAAACCTCGAGCACTTCTAGTGGTGGCTGCTGGGGTCTCAGCTCTCACAATAGGGTGCCAGACAGACCATCTGCAGCCGGGGATGTTCCTACAGAGCTCAGCCCTGCAGCACCCACCGAGCTCCAGCCTGGGCTCCACCGCTGCAGCCTCAGCCACATCCCCCTGGGGAGGGCTGGGGGCTGCCCCGGGAGGGGCACGGCTGGAAAATGCCAGGTTTGGAATTGCAGCTCAGGAAGGAGCAGGGAATGGGCTGTGGCTGGTCCCTCAGCCTGGGTGTGTGGCTGTGGATGTGCCATCGACAAGGCAGAGCTGGGATGAGCCTCCATCAGTGGGATCTCTGGCATGGTTTGGATCCAAACCCTCCAGCCCTGTGCCAAGCGGTTCCTGGGCACAGATTGGAGTCCCCAGGGGCCGGGACAGCACCTGCAGGGACCTTCTGGAGAGGGAGAGCCTGGAACAAACCCCACCAGCTGCTGCACCCACAGCAGCCCCGATCAGTGTGAGTGATGGAACCACACAATCCCAGAATTGTTGGGGCTGGAAAAGCCCTCTGGGAGTCCAACCATCCCCAGCACTGCCCGGGCCAGCACTGCCCCACCTCCCCAAGTGCCACATCCACAGGGCTTTAAATCCCTCCAGGGATTAAATCCCTCCCCAAGTGCCCTGGGCACTTCCAAGGCCTGAGCACCCTTTCCATGGAGAAATTCCTGCTGCTGTCCACCCTGAGCCTGCCCTGGCCCAGCCTGAGGCCGTTCCCTCTCCTCCTGTCCCTGTTCCCTGCCAGCAGAGCCCGACCCCCCCGGCTGCCCCCTCCTGTCAGGGACTTGTGCAGAGCCACAAGGTCCCCCCATGTCCCCCTTTTCCTCAGGCTGGTGCTCAGGAGGGGAAGGAACAACCCCAGCAGGAAACCACCCCCACCCTGAGCTGATGGCCCCCGCTCCAGCCCCATGACAGCACAGGGACAGCTGAGCAGGGTCCCACCAACACCCCTGGACCTGTGCCAGACCCCTCCACCCAGCCCTGAGCTCTTCCTCTGAGTTGTCACCTTGCCCCCCTCGCTCCAGGGCTGTTTCTGCCTGGCAGCTCCGTGCCTCGTCTCCTCTTGGATCCCAACGGTGCCTGCACATGGCTGGGAGCAGCCTCCAGAACCCCATCTGTGCCATACAGACCGGAGCGAAGCCACTCTGCCAGGAGCACGACACATTCCTGCCTCAGAACCCACACACAGCGAGGCCAGGGCTCGCTGGGGGCCTGGGAGGGGATCCACGGACGGGCCAGGGCACAGGGGATGGTTTGTGTCTCACTCTGGGCTCACACTGGCGTTTTGGGGCCGCTGATCTCTGTGTGCCCTGAGCTCCACCGGCTCCACCTTCAGCCCAGCCATGACTTGGTGCCACATGCCCCAACCCAAGGGTCCCGTGGCCACCAGCAGCACCAGCTCCCCGAGGGCGTGGCGATCCAGCTGTGCCCTCCACCAGCCACGGCCCGGCTCGGGGTTTGGTCTCCCTGCTCCCCGGGATGACACACACGGCAGACTTGACTCCAGCTGGCCCCATTGTATTGGATCCACAGTGACAGACAACAGGAGCCAGAAACTTTTTGTTCGAGTGGAGCCAGCAGATGTGACACTGAATAAACACAGACAGTCAATCTGCTGAGTAAGAAGGTATCGTTCATATAAATAACATACATCTAATCCTGCTTCCATTTTAAACCCAAATATGGGAGTGCAAGATGCTCTGCAGATCCAGCCTTCGAACAATGAGATAAAGCAAAAGCAGATAACAGGCAGCCCCTTCGGAGCTCTCTTCAGGTCTGATTTCACTTTGGCTTGGAATTATTATCAGGAAGAGCTTCCCACAGAGTGTTAACAGGGTGGCCAGGCTAACGTCAGATGGGATAAGTTCACCTCATCAAAATATCTGCTGCTCCCCATGGACCTTAATTACAGAGCAATTAAAAGTATTACTCCGATCATTTGAACCTCCCACATCTCCCAGCCAGGCCCTGCCCCATCGAGGGGCCTCTGGTGGTCTGGGGGACAGGACAGGGTGACCCTGCAATGACACATTTCCCACTTATCGCAGAAGTTTGCAAATCTGCAGCTGTCAAGACATGATTTGATTAGAGAGGCAGTAATGAGACGAATTAGCACCCACCAAGCCTCCTCTTCAGAGGTGGCTGCAGCACTGGCACGAGGTCGGGGCCGTGTTCCAGCTCCTCTGCCCTCAGAAGGCAGCACAAGCTGGTGCTGAGTGTGATGGGATAATTGTTCCCCCGGCAGATAAAAGCACAGGTACAACAGAACCCCGTGCTCAGGGGAATCCCCCGAGGGTTTCCTCCTCAAGAACCTCTAAAACACAAGGAAGTTTCTAATTGCGTTAAGAACCTGCTTTATTGAAAAATAAATGAGTAAGGGAAGAGTGTCACTGAGACTGATGATCCTCCCCATCACTCAATTCCCCCCTCGGTGGGCTCCCTCCAGCCCTCCCCACGACACAGGCAGCAGCAGGATGCGATGATGGAGCACACAGCCACCAGGAAAGGGTGGAGAGAAATTAAGTATTATCACATTTCCCAGCATTTTCCATGGGATTAACCTCCATTCCCATTAGACACTCATTTATCTACTCTTTTGCTCCGTTTGCCAATGAGCTCCTCCAAGACAAACAGGGATTTGTTTGTTCCCTGGGAGCCCCGGGCCTGGGAGATGCAGCCATCTGTCAGTGGGAAGGAGCTCCCTGCACATGCCTGTGGCTCAGCAAACCTCCCTAGGTTTTCATTTGCCCCCTCAATTATCCAAGGAAAGCAAAAAACTTTTGAGTTCCACGTCTGCGCACCCCAATTATCGCAAAGCGGAGATCAGACGCACAGAGCAGAGCAAGCAAAACAAACAAAAAGCAGATTTTGTGCCCCAAAAAGTGACCCAGGCTTTGGCAAGAGACTTCTCCAGGGAGAGGGAACTCATGGGGACATCACCAAAGATGCTGCAGGTCTGCTGAGGCCCCCCTGCCATGGAATTCAAACTCCCAAAGGAAATGACAGAGGGCATTTCCCTCCTTGGAAAGCCCCCAAGCCATTCCTGAAGACCCTGAAGTTCAGCCCCCAGTGATGGACACCAAACCTCCCCACTTTGCTGAGGTTCACTTTGGAACCCAAAACTGCTCGATTTTGACCCAGGATAAAACTGGGACACTCAGGCTTTGCTCCTTTTTTCCCCCTGGGTTCCACCTTCTTTAAGGAACCTCATCAAAAGCTGTCTGGAAAAATGAAGTTACAGCAGCTGATCCCTCTGAATCCACACCCTTTCCAACCCCCCAGAGACCTGGAAAGGTCTGGAAAGGTGACCACGGGAAGGTGGAAAATTGTGTGGTTGAGCCAGAGGTCACCCAGGGGGTTCAGAGCAGGAACTGAGCTCAGAGCTCGCCCGGGAGTCCAAACTCCCTCTGCATTCCACAGAGGGCAGAGCAGGAAAATTCCCCCCAGGGGCAGAAGAGATTCAGCCCTTAAAAAGTGCTGGGAAGGGTTTGGAGCCCCAGGAAAAGCTGAGGGAGCAGGGAAAGGGGCTCAGGCTGGAGAAAATGAGGATCCAGAGGGATCTTTTCCCTCTCTGGAATTCCCTGGCAGGAGGGGGCAGCCGGGGGGGCTGGGGGTCGGGCTCTGCTCCCAGGGAACAGGGACAGGAGGAGAGGGAACGGCCTCAGGCTGGGCCAGGGGAGGGGCAGGGTGGATATTGGGGAAAAAGATAAAATAAAAAGGAAAAAGCAGCTGCCCTTCACTGAAAATCCAAAGTTTTCTGGCCAAAGGGCAGAATTCCAGACCAGGAGTAGAACTCTTCCTTCCCAAGGATTCCCCATCACCCTCAAGCAGTATCTGATGGCAGCAAAGAGCTGCATTAAAGCTGGACAACCCTAAGTGGAAATAAAGGAGCAGGAACCCCAAATCCTGTTACAAACAGGGCAATAACTGAAATATAAAAGAAATCTCCTTGAGTGCAGCCCCTACAGAACTGCACCACAAACCCACCCAGATCACTCCTCATGGAATTAAAATTCACTCTCATCCCCTCACCTGCATTTTTGCCATGAACCCCTGTAGGAATTTCCCTGCTGAGAAGACCAAATCACTGGCAGCTTTGCCAAAAACCAGTTCAGGGCCTCCCCAGTGAGCAGAGGGAGCCGGGGGTGTGGATCCACAGGTGCCCGATGCAAAGCAGGTTTGTGTTCCAGACTGAACAGCGCTCGCTTGGGCAATCAGGCACCTGTGAGACACAAACCCACTGCAGAGCCGGGTTCATCCCTTCTGCTGCTCTCAGCAGAGATTGGTTTTAATCTCCAGCTGTCTAATAAACAGCCCTGTCCAAAGCAGAGGTGTGCACACATTACCTCAGTCACAAAGAGAGTGCGGGGGTCGATGATGTCCAAGAAGTGCCTGAATCTGCCATAAAATGAAGTCTGGAAAAAAGGAGACACAAAAGAAACAAACCTGGTCAGTGAGAAATCGCCTTTCAAGGTTTATCTCCTTTGCAGAATGAAGTAGCAACTAGAAATAAATAATATAGGAGGTGTTTACTGATGTTCTGGGATAGGAAATCTGGAGGGCAGAGATGAGGACCTGGACCCTGCCAGCGGGACACCAATCAGATTCTTTAACAAAGAGATGCCACCAAATACCCTTTACTTTTTCCCCAAAAAATT
Source organism: Corvus kubaryi (assembly GCF_017639235.1). NCBI lineage: Eukaryota > Metazoa > Chordata > Aves > Passeriformes > Corvidae > Corvus > Corvus kubaryi. The sequence continues at coordinate 544,317 of NW_024581050.1, forward strand.
AAATATTGCCTGTGGGACTCCTGGGAGATGCCTGAGGCCACAAAAACCCCAAAGTGCAGCTCCAGAGCTCCCAAGGCTGCAATTCCCACCCTGCAGTGCCTCTGACACGATCCCTGTGCTGCTCACCCTCCCTCCTGCCAGCAGCTCTGAGCACCAGCACAGCCACAGGGGCATCACGGATTTTGGGGATAGACCAGGAGGAGGTGAGGGGTTGTGGACATCCCACCCCTGGCAGTGTCCCAGGCCAGGCTGGACACTGGGGCTTGGAGCACCCTGGGACAGTGGGAGGTGTCCCTGCCATGGCAGGGCTGGCACTGGAGGGGCTTCCAGGTCCCTTCCCAGCCAAAGCACTCCAGGATTCCCTGGATGCCTCCTTTTGCTCCCAGCAGAAGCCTCCTCAGCAGCTTTGGGATGGTGTTATCCCTACACAAATACCTCCAGCTTGGGTTTTTCCCAATGTGCCGCTAAGAACGAGCCCAGCCAGACCAGGCTGCTCAGGGCTCCACCCAAGCTGGCCCTGAGCACTTCCAGAACTGGGAAAAGAGTCTGGAGGAAGGGGAAGGGATCTGTGAAACAGGAGGGGAAGTTCATGGCAGCTCCAGAGGAAAGGAGAGAAGGAGACTGAGCACTCAGACAGTGAGAATAAAAACATCAGTGGAGTTTGTACCAACCCCAAGCACCAGACCATGGAACACTGAGGGATTGGGAGCCCTTGGGGTACACGGACATCCTCACCCAACCTCAGCCTGCACTCCACGATCCAGAGGCAGGTGCTGCCAGACCCTCAGGCCAGGTGGACACAGGGCAGCCCCGTCCAGCGGCCCCTCTCTGTCCGGTGGCTTCTCCACAGAAGCCACACAGAGCCCAGTGGGACGTGGATCAGGGCCATGGCCACCCCGGAGCTCTAGGATCCTGGGAGCCCTTTATCCCGGGAGCTCTCCATCCGCACGTGGCCCATCTCCTGCAGGCTCGTTCTGCAGGAACGGGCTATAAATAAAGGCCTGGAGTGTGGATGGAGCCGCGGGAGCAGCGCTTAATCACTGCTGGCACCGCTTCCCAGAACGTGCTGCTGCTGCTCCCCTGCTCCTCCGGGAACCCTGCCCCCCATTCCAGCAGAAATCCCTCTCCAGGGGCCCTGCCCAGACACTGCTGACCACCTCACTGCAGCATCCATCCCCACAAAACTCTGCTATTTTTCCACGTTCTGCACTAAAAAAAGACCCCCCCCAATGGAACAAACCAGCTCCACACAACTCCAGGAAAAAGCACAGCGGTTTTTAATTAGCATGGATTTAATTAACACTAATTCTGGTACTTTCGAGCGGTTTTGAGCTTGACATTTTGCTACCTCCCTTTTGTTTTGGGTTTGAGGATCCCTGCAGATGCCACCACCCTCCCCAGCACCGCTGTCCAACCCTTCCCAGGGGTGCAGGGGGCCGTGAGCAATTCCTGACTCACCCCATCCACCCCTCAGCCATCCCACGGAGCAGCAGCCCCGTCCCACCGCTCATCCCACAGCACCACCAGCAACCCAGAGCCGTTGGAATGACTGCCTCCAACAACAGCAGGGCGGGGGGACTTCAAATCTGAGTGGCCTCGACTTCCCCACTGCCTTTATCGTTGAGACACAGTGAGAAATGCAATAATAAATAGAATTAAATGGAATTAAATGGAACATCAGTGTTTTACACCCACTTGGCCAAGGAGTAAATGACAAGGGAGGGGGAAGGAGACCTCAGGTTCAAAGGGGCAGGGTATAAACGTCATTCAGAATTACCAATTCCCATTTCCCAAGCTGCCCAGGCCCTCGGGGAGCCGGTCCCGTATCCCAGGGCTGGGGTTTGGCTGGCACTGAGCTCCTGCCCTGCTCCTGCCTGGCCAAGCTCAGCAAGGCCGAGCACAGGACAGGTCTGAGCAGCTCAGATCCACCCTGATGTTATCCCATTCCCACGTTCCCTGCTCCTCTCCTGCCCAGTGCTGGGGCTGACTCAGCCCTGGTGCTCAGCTGGGGAGCTGAGAGTGCCCCAAATCCTTAAATCATGGAATGTTTGGGATGGAAGGGACCTTAAAGCCCATCCAGTGCCACCCCTGCCATGGCAGGGACACCTCCCACTGTCCCAGGTGGATCCAAGCCCCAGTGTCCAGCCTGGCCTTGGGCACTGCCAGGGATCCAGGGGCAGCCCCAGTGGCTCTGGACACCTTGGACCAGTGCAGGAAGCAATGAGGGATTTGTTTCGAGGTGGTGCTGCCTGAACTCGTCCATTCTGTGGTCAGAGAACACCAAAACCATCAGGGAATCTGAGCCTGGACAGGTTTTCCCTGGTTTTGTTAAACTCCGATGAGTCAGGGCTTCATTTCCCCACACCCAGAGCTCTGTGGGCACCCATCAGACAGAGCCAGCTCCAAACCCAGAGCCACGAGGGCTCCCTGGGGCTCCACCTCAGCACCCTCCCTGCACACCCCACTGCTCCCTCCCCCTGCAGTGCCCTCACCACCACTGTCCAGCTCCTGACCATAAAATGTCCTCTGTTTTCCTGCACCCCAGCCGTGGGACTCTGTGCTCCCCCCTTTCAGATGATGTGGGAAGCTGCCTCACTGCTTGGCTCCCCACCCTCCATCCAGGTCATTCCCTGCTTCCCAGGTTTATTCTCCTGACTAGAAGCCAAACTAATATTTGTAATTCAAGATTGGTTTTCACAGAGCTGCAGGCAAAACAAAAGGTGAAAAAAGAAACCCAGCAATTCCCAGTAATTCAGAAACTTGGGGGAATTCTTCCCTGGGAGGGTGGGGAGGGGCTGGGCTGGAATTGCCAGAGCAGCTGGGGCTGCCCCTGGATCCCTGGCAGTGCCCAAGGCCAGGCTGGACACTGGGGCTGGGAGAAGCCTGGGATGGATCCATGGCAGGGGTGGCACTGGGTGGGCTTTAAGGTCCCTTCCCGCCCAAACCAGTCCAGGATTCCATGACCCAGCAACCCAAAAGCTGTCAGGAGATGGAAATGGGAGGGGAGGATCTGGCCCCTGGACACAGGAACAGCTCGGTGCCCTCACTGTCAACCCAGCCCTGATTTCCCTGAGCAGGGGGAATGGATCCAGCCCTGCTCTCACCCTCGTGCCAGGCACGGAGCCTGTGAGGTGCCCACGAGTCTGACCTTCCGCTCCCAAATATCCATCCCTGGGCTTCTTCCCCCTTTAATTCCTGGAACAGCTGCTGGAGTAAACTGGGAGCAAACCGAACAACACAGATTTCCTGTGATTAATCGGGGCTATTTTGGGACCACTTCTCAGCAGCCTGCAAGCACGAGGAAGTGGCTGGGAATATTAATTCCCTTTCCAGGGCACAGCAGCTCGGGAGCATCGAGGATCCAGGATCCAGGCCGTGAAGGACCAGCTGATCCAAGAACCACAAGGAAGCGACTCCTGGCAGGTTCCAGGGATTTGAGAGCAGGGAAGAGGCCGTCAGCGAGGTGTTAATCACCTTCAGGAGGGAGAGGATTCCAAGGAGCCTGTGCTGGGCAGGCCTGGGAAGAGCAGGAGGTACCGATACCTTCACCGCTTTAATTACAGCCGGATTTTAAACAGCATTTAATTAAACTAGAGCAAAAAGCATGCAGGCTTGGGGTGGGGTTGAGCTCAAAACCAGGCTCATGTCAGCTTTAAATTAATTAGGAGGGATTTAAGCTAACCCAAACAAAACTGAGACAATTGAAGCCATTGAGCAGTGGGACTGTGACGAGGCGCAGCCAGGTTTGTGTCATTTGTGGACTTCTTGCCCAGCCCACAGCAAGTTTAGGCTCAAACTGTGGATTCTCAGCCCTTTGATGTCCTTGATTTGGTTTTCTAACGTTAAAGAGCCAAGACTCTGATGGGAGAAGCTCCTGCAGCTCAGAGCCATCAGCAGGGGCAGGGCCAGGTGTGCCCTGGGAGGGGGCACAGCCAGGACACGGCACAGGGACCTCTCATGGACAGGAGCTGGGGCTGACAGCTCAGCATGAGCCACAAGCACACAAATTCCCCTTAAAGTCCAGTCCTGGGTGAGGGAGATGGGGAAAAGCCAGGGAACAGCAGAAGGATGTGGAGCTGCTGGAGAGAGCCCAGAGGAGGCCCCGGAGCTGCTCCAGGCCTGGAGCCCCTCTGCTCTGGAGGCAGCTGGGAGAGCTGGGAATGTTCCCCTGGAGAAGGGAAGGAGCCAGGGAGAGCTGCGAGCCCCTTGCAGGGCCTAAAGGGGCTCCAGGAGAGCTGCAGAGGGACTGGGGCCAAGGCCTGGAGGGCCAGGAGGCAGGGAATGGCTTCCCAGTGGGAAAGGGGAGCTTGGGCTGGGATGTTGGGAAGGAATTGCTGGCTGGGAGGGTGGGGAGGGGCTGGGCTGGAATTGCCAGAGCAGCTGGGGCTGCCCCTGGATCCCTGGCAGTGCCCAAGGCCAGTCTGGACACTGGGGCTTGGAGCAGCCTGGGATGGTGGGAGGTGTCCCTGCCCTTGGCACGGGTGGGGCTGGATGGGATTTAACATCCAATCCAACCCAGACCAGGCTGGGATTCCATGATCCTTCTGCACCCTGTTAAGACAATCCCTCCTCCATAAGGACATCCCTTTAGGAGAGAGGAGTTTCATCCCGTTTATCAAAGGGAACAATTAACCTCACACTGAGGCATCTCCTGATCTCCGGCATCTTTCATTGCAAGGTGATCTTGGACATGGAATCCTGAAATGGTTTGGGTGGGAAGGGACCTGAAAGCTCATCCAGTGCCACCCCTGCCATGGGCAGGGACACCTCCCACTGCATTTTGCTCAGGATAAATGTCTGGGCCCCAGGCACCGACCCCAGAGCACTGGGAGCACACAGTGGGCTCTGGCAGAGGCAGCACTCAGCAAATCCTCAAAGGAAAAGGAATTAAAATACAGAAATAAAGAAGGGAAAAAAGAAAAAAAAGGAGTATTTCTAACAAATTAGCCCTACTTATCAGAAAATTAAGTCCTTATCACACATTCTCAAGCCCAACGTCCTCATTTCTTCTCTCACCTAAAAATAGCCCCGTTTCCCCTGGGAGCCGGAGCCTTTCCGGCAGGGAGCTGGGAAAAGGTGACTCGACAGAACATCGCCTGGAGAGGAGGGAAAACGAGGGAGCTGCAGAGGCAGGGAAGGGGATTTCATAACCCCAGAGGTACCCCGGGCCGGGCCTGTCCCTCCTGCCATCCCCAATTCTGCCCGGCGCTCCTGGAGCTCCGGCTCACGGCGGGAAGGGAATTCCGCTCTGAACCAAACCCCCGGAGCCGGCTCTGCTCCCAAGGCTTTTGTTCCCAGCACAGAACTTGTCCTGTGTCTGTCCCAGCCCCGCTTCCAGGCCAGTGTCCCTTTGCACAGCCCCAGAGCTGCTCCCAGCCAGCGCTTCCCAGGAAAGCGGAGCGCTGGCAGCCCACAGGGACAGGGCCGGAATTTCAACCACCCCGGCTCACTGATCCTGCCCAAAACAACGAGGTGTCTCCGTCAGCTGAAGCTGAGGTCTCACAAACAGATAAAAACCTGGAAAGGCCCTGGAAAGAACAGGCAAAGGCAGGGAGGTGTGGGGAAAGCAGAAGCACCTGGTAGGGAAGGGCTGGGGAATCTCTGATCCCTCAGGGATGCGCTGGGGTTCCTCTCCAGCACTGGAGTTTGGAAGGAAACACCAAGGTCAAGGTGGGGGAAATGAAGACCAGGAGGAGCATGAGCCAGGGATGGAGGAGCTGGGCTCTCCCAGGCCGTGGTGGCAGCAGGAATGTGGGTGCTGCTGCATCCTGAACGGAGCAGAGCCAACACAGGATCCAGCCAGGAGCCATAACCCTTGGAAACCCCCTTGCTCTGTGACCCCACAACGCTGTCAGCTTCCAGACTGGGATGTCCAACCTTGGGCAGAGGGAGCAGGAGAAAACAGGGAATTTGGGATGAAGCCAGCAGGACAGCAGCACCACTGCTGCTCCCAGAAAATTTACAGGAAAGGGGTAAAACCCCTAGAGCAGAGAAGGGAGTGATTTGCCATGCTCAGAGCGGCCTTCTGGAAAAGCATTCCCAAGGAGTCCCTTCCCAAGGGCCCTTCCCCCAGTGGGTGACCCTCACTCCGGGCCCAGCCCATGTCCCGGGAGCAGCAGCCAGGAGCAGCCTCCCCACTGCTCCGGCCAGGAACATCCTGCCACAGCCCCTGGAACGTTTCCTCCGTGCTGCCACAAGTGACAGTCGCTCCTTAATGAACAGAACGCACCGATTCTGTGCCTGACGCGCTGCCAAGTGTGCCTGGAATCATCTGTGTCTAGAAGGGAGAAGCGTCTCCTCCTCCTCCTCCTCTCCTGATTACAAAGCTCCCTGTCTCCCCAGCCGGAGCATCCCTCCCATTCCCGAGGAGTCACCCCCTCCCCGTCACCCCGAGGATGTGCCCTGGCACCTCCTGCACTGATGGGGTGGGCTTGGAAGGGACCTTAGAGCCCTTCCCATTCCTCAGGGCAGGGACACCTCCACTGTCCCAGGCTGCTCCAAGCCCTGCAGGGATTTGGGGTGTGGGAAGAGGCAGGAGATCCACCATGGAATGGCCCCCATGGGAAACCCACAGCTCATCCCAAAGGGCTGCTTGGGTCAAGCCAAGCACAGGTGTCGAGGCAGACGGGGGCTGAGTAGGGATCCTGGATTCTTGTGGAGAGCGGGAATGGTCTCCCTGGGCATTGTCCCACTGCTGGGACACACTCACAGGGCCAAGCTAAGCAGCAGCTTCTCCAGGGAGTCCTGCCCAGCTCCAGAGGGACTGAAGGAGGTCTGATGAGCTTTTTTATCAGCCTGAATGGTTCCACAAGCACCACAAGGTCTCTGATCATCCACACTGGGTGGTGGCAGCAGGGACGAGCTCTGTCCCTGCACCTGCTCACCTGGGGACAGGTGTGTGACCCGACCGTGGGCTACGCTCCCCACCCCCAGGTGTCGGGTACAGCGGAGACAAGGATGTCCTGATCTGTCACACTCTCCTCCTACACCTCGGCCTGGGTGGCCACAACTCAGCCCTCCATCCATGGGCTGCCCGGGCAGAGCCCATTCCCTCGCAGCATCCCCCCGGAGCAAGGACAAGCCCGCGCCATGCGACACCGGGACCCTGCCCGTCCCCGCTGCCCCGGGGGGCACCCGCGGGGCTCGAACCCGCGACCCCCGCTCCCCCCGCCCGCCGCGCTGCGCCCCGCGCCACAGGGGCGCGCCGGGACGCGCCAGTGCCCGCCCGCCGCGGACAGGGGGCGGTGGCTCTGAGTGACAGCTCGGACGGCCAATGGCGCGGGGGCTGCGGACCAATCAGCGCGCCGCACCGCGGGAGGGGCGGGGCGAAGCGGAGCGGGGAGCGGGGGGCTCCTCTCCCGGGGTGGGGGGGGGCGATGCCGCGCGCCGGGCAGGGAAAGCTCCCGCCGCCGCTCCCGGTGCCCCCCCCGCCGCCTCCCGCCGCCGGCCGTACCTGCTCGAAGCGGGGCTTCCCCAGCTGGAACGGAGGATAGTCCGCCGGCTCCGCCATCCCGCAAGCGCCACTTTAAACAGCCTCCCCCGCCGCCGGCCCCGCCCCCCGGCCGGCCCCGCCCCCCGGCCGGCCCCGCCCCCCGGCCGGCCCCGCGCTGATTGGCTGCGGCCAACCGCAGCTGCCGCGGGGCACGCCGGGACATGGAGTCCCCCGGCCACTGCCGGGGGCGGGGCCGCGCCGTACCTGCCAGCCAATGGGGAGGGCGGGGCCGCGCGGGGCACCATGGGAAATGTAGTCCCGCCGGGGGCGTGGGAAGCTGCGGGAGCGAGCGGGGGAAAGGCGGAATGCGCAGAGTGAGGGGGGGCCCTGGTGACCGTGACATGGAAAGAAGAGTTCTGCCTTAGCCGTGCAATGGATTGAGCACATAAAAAGGCACGGAAAGGTGTGAGCCCAAAAAGTTCTGAAAAACTACCCCAAATATGATTAAATTTTCATCTCTACGACATCTATGACAAGAAGGTCATGGAGGGGCTGGAGCGTGTCCAGGGAAGGGAACGGGGCTGGGAAGGGGCTGGAGAATTCCTGAGGGAGCTGGGAAGGGGCTCAGGCTGGAGCAAAGGAGGCTCAGGGGGACCTTGTGGCTCTGCACAAGTCCCTGACAGGAGGGGGCAGCCGGGGGGGTCGGGCTCTGCTGGCAGGGAACAGGGACAGGAGGAGAGGGAACGGCCTCAGGCTGGGCCAGGGCAGGCTCAGGGTGGATACTGGGAATATTCCTTCCTGGAAAGGGCTGTCCAGCCCTGGCAGGGGTGGAGTGCCCAACCCTGGAGGGATTTCAAAGCCGTGTGGATGTGGCACTTGGGGACACGGGGCAGTGGTGGCCCTGGCAGTGCTGGGGATGGTTGAACTCCATGGTCTCGAAGTTCTTTCCCAACCCCACCAGTTCCATGATTCTGTTTCCCTGTGGAAATGCAGATCCCTGCTTTGATGGCAGCCCCACCGTCACCACTGACCTTTGGAGCAGCTGATTACAAATCCAGAACGGGGACCTGGCTGTGATAACGATTTGTGGAGATAAAGCCAAGGTCGTGCGGGGCTGGGGGCACCGGGGGGCACACGGAGCCATCTCCGGAATTCTCTTCCCCAGATTAGTGGGATAAGAAGTGTCTGGACCTTCAAATGCCGGCGAAATTGTTTGGAGGATTAGGATCAATTCTCCGAGGAAGAGCACAGGGACAGCAAACAGAGGGACATGCGGATGGAGCAGGGAGGGAACAGGGAAGGGTTGGTGGAGGAGAAGCAAAGGCAGCGGGTGACAGAGCAGAGCAGGAGCAGGATTTCCATCTAAGGAGGGATTAAAAAATACACCTGAAAAGAAAATCCCTTATTTTTGCTCTCCAGGGAAAACTGTGGCCATCCCATTTTGCTGTGGGGGTGCTGCTGCTCTGCCTGCTGGATGCAGAGCTGATCATTTCCTGTTTTCTTCCCACCTGCAAAAGCAATTTCTGATTTTAGGCTAATTCACCCTGATCCCGTTCAGTGAATCCCAAATCTCCTGCAGCTCCTGGTGGAAAAGGGATGGAAAAGGGGCTCTGGCCTTGTCTGAAGGGCGAAAAGTGGAACAGAAAAGAGCAGGGAAATGGTGTTTTATCATATTTGTTTTTCCTCAGAGGTATTGCTGAAATCGAGCTGTTCCTGCTGCCTGGGGGTGACAGCAGCAGCACCACCTCTCCTGCTGCACTGGAAATCCCAGCTGTGGCCGGGGACAGGGCCATGAGGAGCCAGGATCCGGTCTGGGAGCGCATCCTGCCCCTGGAGTGCTCCCACCACGTCCCTGCCGTCCCTGGGAGTTCGGGGTTTGCTGGCTGTGACTCGAGGTGGCTCCAGCCTCCCCTGGCCCCACAGCCCCGCAGGAATGACCCCGGAGCTCTGGGGTCAGCCTTTATCCCAAACCCGGCCTTCGCTCGGGGTCGGTTCCTTCTCCCCAGCTCTGTCTCAAAAGGTAAAATAAAACCATAAATATAAACGAGCACTGACAAAAGCTCTTGGAGGCCACTCCCCCCCCCCCAAAGGTTCCATCCCGCGCTTCCCAAGGCGGGAGATCGCCATGAATATGGATGCTCCCCCAAATCCCTGTCTCACAGGGAAACCCCCTCCCTCCCTGCAGCCCGAGCCAGATAATTGATCCAGTCCCCAGTGTTGACACACGAAATGTTGTGTAACAACAGAGGGGAGAGAATCTGTTTATCTCGAACCACATTTGGAGTGACATAAGACTATCACTTTTTTGGTTAAATACCAGAAAGAATATCAATTCTTTGGCTGATATCAATCCCACCAGATCCATCCCGACTGACAACTTGGGTTTCCCTGGTTTGGGGAAGGAGGGGGGGTTGCTTCCCCACTCAAAAATGATGTTTCTTTCCAAGTTTTTGGGGGGGAGGGGGAACCAAACCCCCCCAGACATGGTGTGGGCTCGTCTAGAAACTGGGAGTGCTGGGTTTGGGTAGGGGGGCTCCAGGGGTGGCTCCTGTGAGGAGATCCTGGAGGCTGCGACCCCATGGGAAGCCCCTGAAGGAGGTGTGACCCCATGGGAAGCCCATGCTGGAGCAGGGTCCTGGCAGGACTCAAGACCTGCTGGGGGCCCCAAACTGGAGCCATTCCTGAAGAACTGCAGCCCAAGGGAAGGACTCAAACGGGAGAAGTTCCTGGAGGATTTGTCTCCCGTGGGAGGGACCCCAGGAGCAGGGGCAGAGAGTGAGGAGTCCGACCTCTGCGGAGGAAGGGGCAGCAGAGGCGATGTGTGCTGGGCCAACCACAGCCCCATCCCCTGGCAGAAAATGTGGAAGTGAAGCTGAGCCTGGGAAGAAAGGAGGGGCGGGGGGGAAAAGACTTAAGATTTGGGTTTATTTCTCATTGCCCTACTCTGATTTGAGTGGCAATAAATTAAACTGATTTCCTCAATCTCTTTTGCCCGTGACAGTCACTGGTGAGTTCTGGGGGATCTCTCCCTGCCCTTATCCCCAGATGAGCTTTTTGGTGTATTTTCTCTCCCTGCCCAGCTGAGGAGGGGAGTGAGAGCAGCTTTGGGGGCACCCGGTGCCCAGCCAGGGCTCTCTCCGCCTCATGGGCGAGTTTTGGGGTCCCAGGCACCCACCCTAATGGGGACAGCTGGGTGTGGGGCCGGGCTGGCTCCGGGACAAAGTCACAGGAACATTCCTTGTCAGCTTCCATCTGTAAAGCCAGATCTGGGGAAAACTTGCGTTGGGCAGCAAAACTCCAGCTTGGAACAACAATCCCAGGCAGCTCCTCGTGCGGGGATGGGAATTGTTCCCACCAGCCCCGAGCCCGTGCTGAAGGCAGGCACGGACCCGGCCGAGTCCGGCACGGGGGTGCCGCAGGAACAACGCTGTAAATCCTGTTTTCCCAACTTCCAGCCTCCAGCTCTCCCCGTGACTGCCCCGGCTGGTCCGGGCTGCCTTTCTCTGGGATGGAGCCCCTTTCAGAGGGTCAGAGCCCAGCACCCCGAGCAGCCAACATCTCCCTCTGAGCCACCCCGGGGTTAACGTGATCCCCCCACAGGTGCCGAGCTCCTCCATCCAGAGGGAGGAAAAACAAACCGGGATTAGAGCTAAGGAAGCTCTCCCGCGGGAGCAGCGGAGTCATTTACAGGGGCTTAAGGGGAGTTGATTTCCTTGAAGGAAAAGGCTTGAATGGAGAGAGAAGAGGGTGCCGGGAAGGAAAAGGGCCGAGTGGTGAAAGGTGGGAGGGCTGGGGACGAGGAGCCGCAGGAGGAGCTGCGGGCTGGCACCGCCGCAGAGGGCGGGGAGGAACATCGGAGTTCCCGGGAGCACCAAGGGAGCCGGGTGTTCCCACCAGGCACCCGGGGCTGGACCCTGTGTCTGTGGCACAGCAGGAGAGAGCCAGCCTTCCTTTGCCCTTTCCCCTTTCCTTCCCTTTCCCTCTCCTCCCAGCTGCACCGGGGTCTCTCAGCTGTGGGTTCTCCACAAATCCTCCGGAATGCAGCACCAACCCCGATCCCCCCGCTGTGCCGGTGAGCAGCAGGGAGCTGCAGGCCGACAGAATCATGGACTTGTTCAGCTTGGAAAATCCCTCTGAGCCCAGGCAGCCCAACCATCCGCCCCTGCCCCATGTCCCCAAGTGCCACATCCACAGGGCTCTGAAATCCCTCCAGGGATGGAGACTCCACCCCTGCCCTGGGCAGCTGTGCCAGAACTGGACAGCCCTTTCCAGGAAGGAATTGTCCCAGTGTCCACCCTGAGCCTCCCCTGGCCCAGCCCGGCTCCAGCTCGCTCCAATCCCAGCCCCACTCCGTGGATGCTCGGGACACAACACAAGACACACACCAGAAACCTGAGAGAATCCTGACGCCCTCGTGTGCCCCACACCTGAGGCAGGAGCAGCATTTGGGGAGGAACACGAGGTTCCTGCAGCATTCCCACAGCACAGCACTCGGGGACGGTTGGGGCAGGTGGAAAAGCTGCTGGAGGAGTTTGACACCCTCCTCATCCTCCTCCTCCTCCTGCAGCAAACAAACAGAAATGTCACTCGGTGTCCAGGCGCCGTCAGCACAGACGCTGTTGTCAGTGAATCAGAAGTGTCTAGGAACAGCTTGAACAACTTTTATTTTTTTTTTAAAGTGCTTAAAACGTAAATAACAAGCTCTTTATAAACATTAGTTGCAACTCTTAAAACATGAGACACACAGAACCCACTTCCTGCAGACGTGAAGAACAGGGAAACCAACATCTCCAAAATCCCCAACACTTCTCCCACTTGGGGATGTTTTTCCAGGTTTTTAACCCCAAACACGGTGGTTCCTTCCCAGACAAGTCTGAGCCTACATCACACTGGAGAACTCACATCCCTTCAGGTTTGTTCCAGTTTGAGGATAAACCTTGGTGGTTCTTCTGGCCCATGTGTGGCCAGGAGGACCAGGCAAGGGGAAAAGAAATCATTGGCAGAAGTTCTGGAGAAGCAAGAAACCCAACTGTGGGCTGACAGCAAAGGCAGAGCACAGCACCCTGCTGCAGCCTCGAGGAACAGCTCGAGCGTGGAAAAACAAACTCCAGAAGGAAGGCAAAACCACAGGGAATTGTTATGGCTGTGTTTAAAACAGAACAGGGAGAAGCTGCTGCTGACCCAGAAAACCCTTGGGGTGTGCTGGGCTCAGCAGAGAGGGACAGAGCTCGGAGCACAGCCAGGAATATGGAGCAGGAACACTGCTCCTGCTGCTGCAATCCCCAGAAAATCACTAAACAGGGAGATTCAGTCACTAAACACAGAGACAAATTCCAGATGGGCAACTTGAGAACATTTCCCCAATTCTCTTCCTCATCCCCTCCCTCTCTGAGAAAGCATTTAGGTCCTCAAAGCCATTCCCTGGGGAACGTGGAGGTTTAACAGCAACACTGCAGACCCCACTGCAGCGCTGCAGCCGAGCTGCTGCTCTCATGCACAGAACAAAAGCTGTGTGGTGGGGGGGAAACCCTGAATTTTCAGGACAGCGGGGTGGGGAAACAGAGAACAGAGACAGGAGCATCTGTAAGACACCTCTTCCTAACACGACGAGGTACCTCTGGCCTGCTGGGCACTCGAGGGCAGACACAGAACATCCACCACTGCTCGAGTCTTCTGCAGCCCCGGCTCAGCTCCAGTGCCAAGGGACCTGTGCTGTGCCCACCTGGGCTCCTGGAGATGGGAGGGGCAGGTACTGCTGGAAACAGGAGATGGAACAGAACAGGTACTGCTGGAAAGGCAGGAGATGAGGGAACAGAACAGGTATTGCTGGCAAGGCAGGAGATGGAAGGAGCAGGTATTGCTTGAAAGGCTGGAAATGAGGGAACAGGTATTGCTGGAAAGGCAGGAGATGGGGGAACTGATATTCTCTGGAAAGGCAGGAGATGGAAGGAGCAGGTATTGTTGGACACAGGAGATGTGGAAGCACCTATTGCTGGCAAGGCAGGAGATGAGGGAACAGAACAGGTATTGCTGGCAAGGCAGATGTGGAAGCACCTATTGCTGGCAGGGCTGCACACCTGGTACAACCTGCTGAGCTCTGAGAGTAACTTTTTATATTCAAGTGCAAAACATTCAGGCTTTGGAGCGAAAAAAGGCAGAGCTGAGTAAGGCAGAGGGGGCTGAGGGAGGCGGTGAGACATGAGGGAAGAGGAGGGCGAGGTGGGAAGGAGGTGCCATGGATCCACATAAACATTGGCACTTGTGTGGGGAGCACCGACACCCCTCCCTGCTGGGGCAGGGGGCCAGGATGTTTTCATGGAGTGGGGAGCCAGAGAGGGGCCCTGGCTCTTGGGGAGATGTTGGCTCTGCACCTGCCCCCCTTAATGCCCTCCTGAGGAACTCCTTGTCCCTGTTCCCAGCCCTCATTCCCATGCCGTGCTGCTTTCCCAGGGCTGCATTCCCACTGGCCACAGCTCCTCCCTGGCTGCCGCCACTCACAGGGACACAGGTGACACCCAGAGGGACTCGGGCTCCCAGGACACAGGATCTGATCCTACAGGCAGAGAAAGGCTCCTGGCACTTTCTGAAATGGGAGAAACACCTTCCCTTGGACACCCCCATCCCACCCCACAAACACAGGGAGGAGGAACAGAAACACAGGGGGAGCAGCTGGAGCAGTGCAGACCCCCAGCTGTTTCCCACCAGGGGAGAGGCAGGAAGGAGGGGGAGGGTCATGGCTGGGGTTTTCCTCCTCATGCAGGGTTCAAGGGTCAGACAGGACCAAAGCTCCTTCTCTCCTGACCCCACACTGTCCATATCCAGCTGTATTTTGTCCTGGAATACCGAGCCTGCCCTTCCCTGCCGTGTCAGCTCCTGATCTCTCTGCCTCCGCTTCTCCCGGTGCACAACTCCTGCAAGGACCCAGGCACCTGCGCAGGTGTGGGGAGGCTTTGCTGCCTGTGGGTAACAATTAACTCACTTTTCTCGGGATGAGCAGGAAAACAGAGGAGAGACAACCCGGGCAGGTTGTGTGGGACTGAGAGCTGGATTTCAGAGCCTTTCTGGGGTAGGAAACTGCTACTGGCCTCTGGCAAAAGGCACCATTCTTCAAAGTCATGGTCTGTACTGAAGCAAGCAAAGAGAAGAGGGAGAAGATGCCTTTCATGTTGAAATCCCACTCCAACTGCCCCTCTGCCTGCACAGGCACCTTCTCCAGCCAAAATGCTGCCAGGATGAGGGAGGGAACAACATCCTTCCCATCCCCTTCCACAGTACCTCCAAATCAATCGTTCAGCCAGGTAAATAGGAGCCCTTTGGGTGGTCACTCAGGGGTCCGCAGTGGGCAGAGCTGCCCCACAGCCCCTGAGGCTGGCCCAAGCCCTGGAGAGCCGATGACGTGTGGGGAGGTGACCCCGGCGTGGGGAGGTGACCCCGGCGTGGGGAGGTGATCCCGGCGTGGGGAGGTGATCCCGGCGTGGGGAGGTGACCCCGGCGTGGGGAGGTGACCCCGGCGTGGGGATGCGATCCTGGGGGAGCAGGCTGGGCACTGGCACTGGAGCTGTGGGCTGTGCCAGGAGTGTTTGGGGTGCCTGACCCCGCAGCGGCCCTGCAGAGGGGTCAGACCTCCCGAGTCTCACTCCAGGGGCGTTTTCCTGCTGCGCTGGGACAGACGAGCAGAGCCGGGGTGGGGCAGCCATGGGCAGCCGTTCCCGGGAATACTGAGTGGAAGTTCAGCTGTGGATTCATTCCGCACTCCTCAGTCCCTCCGGGGCACACCAGCCCCTCCTGCAGCACTCCGGGGGCACGATCCCATATTCCCTTCCCACATTCCCAGTCCAGCCGTGAGGGACCCAGGCAGTGTCACCCTGGCAGCGGTGCTGTGACGGAGCCAGTGCGGCCCAGCCGGGCTCTGACACCACGCCAGGCCCTCGGACTCCGGCGCTGTCCCTTTGTGGAGCGTCTCCCCCGGCCAGGAAGTGGCACAAACTGGAGCTGGCTCTTCACCCTTCACTGGGGGTAACTGGGGCCAGAGGGGAAGAGGCGTCCCACAGGCTCTGGTCAGGAATGCGCTGGGGGAGCCTCACTGGGTCTGAGCGTCCCCAGCATCACCCACCAGTCCAACACCATCCACCAGCCAGGGGACATGACCTCAGGGAGAGAGGAGGAAGAGCGTGGGCAGAGGAGCAGCAGCAGCAGATGAAGTCACGGGGAGATGGTTTCCAGCTCTCAGATGTCCACGGGTCACTTAAAGCTCTGGCAGGAGGAGTGCCCAGGGGTGGCACTTGGTCACAGCGACGGGGACCTAAGGAGGCACCTGCCTCGTGTGGAAGGCTCTGCTCCTCCCCATAGGGTGCTGGCAGCCCGTCACCCTACAGCTCCCTGGAGCCAAGCTGGGGGAACCTTGGGCTGGGAAGGAGCAGATAACCCGGCTAAACTGGGAGTAGAAGCCACTGGAGCCCTCTGGGGAGAGGAGGGGGTGCGGGGTGCTGGCAGCGGTCGCTGGAGCAGAGCTCTGCTGGGTGCTGCTGCTCTGGGCAGGGTCACGGGGCCTGGCCCCGCCCCAGCGGGATCTGCAGCAGCGTGGGGGACTGCTCCATGATGCGCACCAGCAGCTGGTCGATGTAGTTCTCCAGTTCGTGGATGTGCTCCTCCTTCTTGCTCAGCTCCCCCTCCTTCTGCAGCAGCAGCTGGATCAGCTCGTCGTGGGTCAGGTGGTAATACTTGGCTGACTGGTCCTGCAGGGCGGGGTCCTGGTGGGAACCAAGGGGGACACTCAGGCACTGGAATCAAAACCTCTGCCCCGGTAACGTTTGCAGGCTGCAGCGACAGCCAGAGCACTGCTACTCTGTGTGTCTGTCTGTCTGTCTGACCCACAGGGACCTGATGTGCTCATAAAGCACCAGCTGAACTCCCTGCAGCACCCACAGGGCTTCTGAGACCAGCAGGGTTGTGCTTGTCCTTCACTCAGGTGAACCCCAGCAGTGTTTTCCATGTGAAGCTGGGGAGGCAAGTGGAGTGGGAATGGACAAAGGGATGGAGGCATCACCCTCGGAACACCCCCTGTGTCTTCAGAGGTGTCACAGGTGCTTTGCCGGCCTCAGCCTTTGCTGGCCATGTTTCGAGTACATCCAGGCCAGCAAAGCTCCAGGAAGGACCTTCCCTCTGCAGGACCAGGAACCCTTCAGAGCATCAGTGAGGCAGCTCCACCCTCCACCTGTCAGGTCTTGGGCAGGCCAGGCTGGACATTGGGGCTTGGAGCACCCTGGGACAGCGGGTGGTGTCCCTGCCCATGGCAGGGGTGGCACTGGATGGGATTTAAGGTCCTCCCCAACCCATTCCATGTTTCTACAAGCAGGGATTCACTCACACGCTGCACAATCAAACCCCAAACCAAAGCAGGCAGTGGGAAGACGATGGGGTGAGGAGGTGCAGAGACCAGGGATCCATGGCAGAAGGGAGGCAGAGCAAGCAGGGTCCCGGATCCCCACACAGCCCACAGGACCCCGCTCTGCCTCCCCACAGCAGCTCCTGCCCCTGACAGGCAAAGCTCCCGGAGCGGGTTTGGCACAGCCTCACTCGGGGCAGGCTCCTACCTTTAACTTGGGGTCGGTTTTGTCGGGGTGGGAGGCCGGGGCCACGGGCTGGACGCTGCTCGTGGTCACCGTCTTCAGCCTCTCCAGGCCATTGCTCAGCGCCGAGCCCAGGCTGGGCCTGTGCTGCTGCTTCCTCTCGCTGGAGCCCTCCTGCCCAGCGCTGAGGGGCTTCACGGGGTGGGGGCTGCAGGGAACAAGGTGGGACAGTCAACACCCCCACTGCTGCCTCTCCCTTGGATCGAACAGGGATGGCCCCTGCTCTGAGCCCAGCTGAGCAGAGCTGAACCCCCAGTGTCCATGCTGCCCACAGCTCTCCTTCTCCCACGAGAGCAGCAGGGCAGGGCAGAGCCCACAGAGCTGCTCCCACCCAGACAGGAGATACAGAGCCCCAGGACATGCCCTGCCCACACCTGCACTGTCCATCCTCACTAGGAAAGCTGTGGGTCACAACTCCCAGCTGCCAGGAGCTGGAGAAGCTGGGGAGCTCAAACCCAGTTCCAGTGCGATCAGAGGCTGCTGCATCCACTGCCCAGAGCAGCTTTTTGCTGCTCAGGAACTCCCAAATTAAGAGTCTGGGGTCACCATTAGTGCTCCATCCCAAGAGTTGGATGTCACCTGCCTGGAAGCCACCACAGAATTTGTCCCCCTCCACGAGGCCAAAAGGAGGGTGAGCAGTCAGTTAAGGGGGAATTTAATTTTCATTTATTTTTGCCTCACTCTTCACCCAAAAGGTTCTTTCTGGGCTTGGACAAAGTCCAGTTCCTTCTCAGCATGATGGAAAGAGAAGTGACCTGATGCTCCCTCCCTGCAAGGAGCAGGCACAGCTGTGCACCATCCTCGGGATGGAAACATCCAAACCTCCACCTGGGAGCTCTGCAAAGCCTCTCAAGGGTGACAACCCCATCAGCTGTGTGTCCCAGCAGAGCTGTGTCCTTGTTCCTCGTCCATGGCGATGGGATCGGGACATACCAAGGATGTGGAAATCCTCTTCAACCACGATGATGCCTCCTGCTGTCCACGTGCTGGGAGGGGCCAGCACTGGCAGCCACCAACCTGCTCCAACAAGCCAAAGGATCAGCTCCTCCCGAGGGCCAGCACAGGGACAGCTCTGATCTCTTCCCTCTGGTGCCCAGGGACAGCACCCAGGGAAGGGCTGGAGCTGTGTCAGGGCAGGGTCAGTTTGGATATCAGGGAAGGCTCTTCCCCCAGAGGGTGCTGGGCACTGCCCAGGCTCCCCAGGGAATGGGCACGGCCCCGAGGCTGCCAGAGCTCCAGGAGCGTTTGGGCAGCGCTGCCAGGGATGCCCAGGGTGGGGCTGTTGGGGGGTCTGGGCAGGGCCAGGAGCTGGGCTGGATGACTCTGTGGGTTCCTCCCAGCTCAGGATTCTGTGATCCTCTGACCCCTTGGCAGAGCTGTCCAAGCACATGGACAAAGCCCAGTAGTCCTGGGCAGCTGGAAAGGATGGAGAGGGATCCCACAGAGCTACAGGGGAGTCACTGACAGTGCCAGGGCTGGAGGAGTTGCTGTTCTGCACACGAGGCTCCAGCGCTGCCCACTGGGACTAAACCTGACCAGGAGCTACAACCACCAGGACACCGCGGGACAGGGGTGAGGAGAGGCTGGGGGAGCCACCAGGGCTGCTCATCACAGCCAGGCCTGAGCCCCAAATGTCACTGTCACCTCCTGCATCCCCACAGCCACGCAGAGGCTACGACCTGAGCGTGGCTGGGAACGTCCCTGGGAAGCCAGTGGGAATGCCTGGACACGTCTGAAAGCAGGGGGATATCTCCACCCCAGTGTGGTCACACGCTGCTGCCAGCCCCGTGGCCTGAAGGTACTGCTGAGAATAAATCCTTATCCCACTGCGGGTGGTGCGTGCAGGGCTCGGCTGAGCACTGCAGGGCTCTGCCTCCTCCGTTTGTCTCTGGAAGGATCCAAGAGCTGGAGACATTCCTCCACCTGTGTTTGTCCTGGGATGGCGGCACCAGCTCCTTCCAGGGGACCTTCACACCTCGCAGCCAGGCCTGGAATCCTGGTGGATCTGCTGAGAAGCTGGACCGGTTTCCACTCCTGACCCATGAACATGAGTTCGAGCGTGGAATCAGCTGCTCAAAGGCTCCTGACCCAGCACTGCAGCCCAAGTGGATCTGAGTTATGATGGAGCTTAAGGCCAAGGTAGAACATCTCAGGGTGACACTGGCCCAGCCATGTCCCCTTCTCTGAGCCAGCCTTGCCCTGTCCCAGCTTTCAGTGACGCTCCCAAGGTCACTGCAGAGCACAGGGAAAACCGGGTGCATTTCCCTCAGCAAGTCCCAAATGAAGCCTTTGTCACCCCAGTAAAATGCTCCTCACCGAGAACCAGACAGCAGAGGACAAACCCAAGGGAATCCCTGTCCTGTGGCCCAGCTGCTGTGCCTGGAGCCCCACACAGCACCCGAGGGCCAGCTCTCCATGGAGAAAGGGTCTGTAGGAGGAATGGGAACGGCTGAGCTTGGGATCAGCTCTGCTGGTCTGTCCCTGGGTGTGCCAAGCAACGCTCTGAGTTCAGGGGCTCCACGAGGATCACCAAGATGAGGTGACTTAACCTGACCTCTCATTTTCACAATACAGTGATTCTCTGCACTCCTGAGATGAGGGAGGTGCAGCCTGTGCCACCACCTCGGCACCTGTGACATCCCCAGTCCTGTCACCTGCAGGTGCCACGGTGTGCTGGGCCAGCCCCACGTCCCAGGGATGGGCAGGAGCTCCAGGCAGTGGAGCCCCCAGGGCACGCTCCCAGGCTGTCCTTGGGGCCCCTCCTGTCCCGGGGATGTGACACCTTCCCAGCCCTGTCCCCGGGAGCAGCAAAGGACCCTCCGCACACCTGGGAGTTGCAGCTGATGCTCCCTTGCCCCAGCAGCCACACAAGAAGACCAAAGAGCCCTCTGGCCACTTGGGAAGGGGCCATGGGACCCCAGTGCCGGTTTCCAGCTCTCCTGAGGAGGCACTGAACCCCCTGACCCCAAACTCCCACCGTCTCACACCAGGTACCGGCTCTCCTTCACTTGCAGACACTTTGTCCCAGCCAGGACTCAATGCCCATTCCAAGTCTGAAGTCACTCCTTTTCCTTCCACCTTGTTCCTACCATCTTTCCTTCATCTATGTGCCTCTGGCTACTCCAGCAGGAGATGATCCTGGGAAGGGAAGCATCGCCACGAGGATTGGGAAAAGGTCCCTTCCAGCTTTCCTCCCTCACCCTGGGACAGTTATCACATCTCCCCAATCCTATAAAGCAGTTCAGAGCATTGGAGCCTTCCCCAGAGGCCTCAGGAGCTCTTCAGAGGTTCTTCAGTCACAGCAAGTATCCCAAATGTGCTGGAGGAGCCCGAGCAGGGAAGTCCCAGGACCTCCTGGCTGTCTATCACTGATATCACACCCAGCTCTTGGATCCAAGCCCATCCCATCCAGGAGCCAGCCAGGCCTGGAGGGATGCACAGGCTGGGGATGACCATGAGCAGGTACTACTGACCTAGAGAGTCCTGAGCTTCCCTCCCTGCCTCAGTGATCCCTTTGGCATGCAGGACACTTCTCTTTCCATGAAACACAACAAAATTCAGGAGGTTTCTGTGCAGCATCTCTGCAAATTTTGAACAAGGTTATCTGCTGGGGGATGAATAATCCAATTAAAAATGATTGGAGGATCTGGCCTAAATAAGAAGAAAAAATATCTGACAGACCCAGACAGATGCTGGTGTTTGCTGCCGAGGCCATTTTGCACCCCATGCCCATCCCAAGGAGGGATCCCCTTGTGCAAGGGCTGGAGCTCAGCAAGTTCTGCTGGCCCCATCCTCCCTCCCCTCCTCTCACCGGGGCCACGACCGATCTTGCTCTTGGGCCAGGTGGGATTTTACCATTCCAGTAAAGCTCCATTTGCCTTGTGATCAGTGAGGCTGATAAATCCCTGCTAGAGCTTGGTAAACCCCTGGGAGAGCTTGGTCCTTGGGCAGGCAGACCAGGAGGAGGAGTACCAGGAAAACGAGATGAACTGAAGGACACAGAGCAGGACTCCATGCCCTGAACTCACCAGCTTTGCTTCAGGGCATTTGTACAGACCCACAATTCACCTGCGAGGAGGAACAGCCCCTTCTTTCCACCCTTCCCATTCCCATCATCCTCAAGGCTAAATCCCACTGGCTTCATCACCAGTGGGCATCTCGGCAGGAGAGAGGGGAGAAGGGCATTTTGCCCGGTGAAAAAACCCTCTTTTTTTTAGCTATGGAGAGAAGGAGGGTTTCAGTACCCAATGGGCAAGGAAAGCAGCCAAAGCTGAATGGATGGCAAGGGCAGGGGCAGCAGCAGCTGTGCACATGCCATGAGGAACTCCGGAGAGCAGGAACAGCCAGCAGCTCTCCTGGCAGCCACGGAAAAGGTATTTGTTCTGCAAGCACAGGGGAGATGATGGAGCCAAAATCAGCACTGAGTGCAATGTGGGTGCAGTTCTGCTGCGCTGAATTTCCAGCTGGGGCAGGTTGTGGTGCATCGAACCTTTCGCCCTGGCCAGGGAAAACACCGGACACCAGTGGCCATTCCCCCAGGATCCCAGAGAGCCAAGGCTCCCAGCAGCTCGGGCTGGGCTCTCCGGGACCAGGGGAAGGTGAGGGAAGAGGAGCTGCAGCACCACGAGCAGCAGCCTCCTTGGAGCGAGCCCAGCCGGGTGCAGCCCTCTCACCACGCCCTGCTACGAGCAGAGGGGCCGGGCTCTCCTCTCCCGCACACACACACACACAGACACCCTTCGCCTTCCCCGCAGTGCTCACCTGGTCGTCTGCTGGCAAAAGGGGTTCTCAGCCGGCCGTGTCTCCCTGGGCAGAACCAGGAGCGCTGAAGCTTGTGCGTCCCCGGGCTGCGGGCACGGGCAGGGCCGGGCGGCGGCGCGGCGGCTGGCGGGGACGGGGCCACACGGCTCGGGGTTAGTGGCAGCCACGAGGAAAGGGGTGGAGAAGGCCAGGGGCTGGCTGGCATGCGGGGGGGGAGGCCGGCCGGGAGCGTTAGTGGGCTGCAAGCCGTGCCCGGGGGCCGCCTCCTGCGGGCCGCAGAAGCTGAAGTCGGCCCGCTCAAGCTTTTCGGGCAGCACAGCCTGCACGGGGAGCGGGGCCGGGGGCTGCTCCACGAAGGGATTGCTCGGGGAGTTGGGGCTCAGGGCCAGGGTAAAGGGATTTCTCAGGGCTGAAACTCCCTGCGTGTGCCTCTCGTCTGCCCTGTCTGGCTTCCAGAAATCGGCTTTCTTGAAGTCTATCCTGCTCTCTGCCGAGCGCCCCTCGGGCTCCTCGCTGGCGCGGGCCCTGCCCTGCTCTGCCTCCTCGGGAGGGGCACAGGGCTCGGGCTGCTCTCCTGCCTGCCCCTCACCATCCTTCCACGCCGGCTCTGGCCGGGATGGACTCTCCCCACGCTCTGACCTTTGGGCTTGCGGGTTTGGATGCCCAGCTGCCTCCTGCTCTTCCAGAGCCGTCCAGAACATTTCCGGCTGGCCCAGGTCTAGCTTGGAAGGTGGGTTTAGTCCTGACATACTGAGCTCCTCAGGGAACAGCTCCTGTCTGGAGGCCGCCTCCCACTTGGCACTGTCTGTGGCCCCCTGTGTCTGAGGGGATGCGCGGGGCTGGCTCCAGCTCCCCTCAGCACCCGACTGCTCCAGCCCCTCCAGGGAGAACTTGGACGTGCAAGTCTCGAACTGCTCGGCCACATCTGTCTTGTTCATCTCCGACAGGTGCTCCCCCACAGAGGTGTCCCTTGTCCCCAGCTCGCTGGCTCCTGTCTCCAAACGAGCTGCTGAGTCCACAGCGGCAGCTCCGGCACCCTCGGACACTGAGAACTCGCTCCCAGCTTCAGCGGCGTCTGCTCCCGGTGTGGGCAGGCTGGGAGGCGCTGGCGTGGAGGGCTCACTGCTCCCATGGCTCCTCTGCAATTCCATCTCTGCTCTTGGGCCCTCAGAGTCTTCCCATCGCTCCTGTTTGCCTCGCTGGGGGTCACCAGACTCCCCCTCCTCAGTGTCCCCACCAGCACCAGCGGCTGCGAACCACCTGGGGGGTTTGGGTGGTGGCACCGCCGGGCCGGGCACCGGCTCCTGGCGGCCCTGGGGCCCTGCCCACGGGGACAGCACCACGTGCCTCTCGCGGATGTCAGAGCTGAGCTTCAGGAGGCCGTCGCTGGCCTCCAGCCGCATGCTGGCCTGGAGCCGGAACACCGAGCTCCGGATGTCGAAGGCGCCCTCCTGGCCGCCCCTGGGCTCCACGCCCGGCTCGGGGAACCTTCGTGCTGCCACGTCCCCGAGCACCCGCGGGGGCACGGCCGCCACGGTGCTGCCAGGCAGGGCCTCGGGGGCCAGCTCGGGGGGGAAGGAGGTCCTGGGTAACACACAGGCGGCAGCACGGGACAAGCTCTGGGCTTCAAAGGTGCCCTCGCCCAGGAAGGGCGGCCGCGGGCCGAAGGCGCCCCCGGGAGCCGCGCGCTCCTTGGCCGCGCTCGGGGTGCTCTCGGAGGGGTTGGGAGCGGTCTCCGTGGCTATGGTCATCCAGCCGTTTGTCCCTGCACTGGAGGACTCCTCCTCACCACTGTCCCCTTCCTCCCTGGTGCTATTTTCAGTGGTCAGTGCTGTTGACGCCTCTTTGTCCCCAGGGTTGCCTGAGGCAAACGCAGCTGCCCAGACCATGGGCGTGCTGCTCTTCCTCCTCCTCGCCATGGACCCTGCGGACACGGGGCTCAGCACATCCTCTATCACCGTGGCCTCCTGGGTGGTGCTCACCAGGTTGGCCCCCACGTCTAAACTGGAGAAATTTGTCCAAGAGCGGAGAGCTGCAGGGATTTCAGCGCCGAGGGGTGACTCGGCCTTTTCCAACACTTTGGAGCCCTTCTGGCAGGGTGGCTCGGCCAATCTCTCTGTCGGGCTGGCTCTGTCGGGGTCGTCGATGAAAGCCATGCCCTCTGCTGCCACCGAGGCAAAGAAGTTCTCCTTCTTCCGCTCTGGTTTGAGCCTGCTGGTGGCAAAGGCATCGAAGGTATCATCCCACTCCGAGGGCGGTGGGGGGACGGCGGGGTCGGCGTTGGCAGGAGGGAGCTCTCCCGGTGCTGGGGGAGTGGTTTCTGGCACGGGGACACCAACGCTTTGGGCTGGAGACTCCCTCTCGGGGTCTGTCTGCCTTGGGGCGGCACAGGGACTGCAATCCTCAGAGGAATAAAAGCTCCCAGCGACCTCTGCTGCAGCATGCGGCCCAGGCGGGAAACTAGAGAGAAAGTGAGTAGGTGAAGGAGAATTTAGTACCTGGTCAGCGAGGAGCTCCTCAAAGAAGGGATTGCTCTGCAGGGAGTTGAGGAATGGGTTGGTGGGGGACAAGCATCCGGCCTGGCTGTCTCCGGGAGCGGGAGGGAGGTTAGAGCTCGGCATGCCAGCGGGGAGGGCGGCAGGGCACGGGGCAGGGGAGCAGAGAGCACAATGAGAAGGAGCATCTGAGCTGGTTTCTACCTGAGGAGACACTTCCAGGCTGTGGAGGGAAGACAGAACAGTCCTCCTGGTTAATGCTGTGACAGAGCTGTCAGCACACACCACACACACCGCAAACGCTCGCTCCAAGCAGCAATGACCAAACCCGTGCCTGGCTCGTTAGGCAGAGCAATGATTATGGAGTCAGGGTGTGGAAAGGGCATGCACAACACACAGCAAGGGGCAGCCCTGCTCCCAGGACAGTCCTGCACGTTCCCCTCTCTGCCTCAGCAAGCCCAGCAGCCAGAGAGGTTTCCCCACTCCTGCAGCCCAAGGACTCGCTCAGTGTTTGTCCCGGTGCTGGTGGCACCCAGGGCAGGTGGAGCACGAGGAGCTGCCCAGGCTCTTGGATCAGGGTTACTTGAACCAGTCAAAGCACAGAGGAGTCTTCCCCAGTTTAGCCCAGTGCCTCCTCACTTGTTTGCCAGCATTACCATGGGAGAGCACTGGAGCTCCCGCTTGCACAGGAGGGAGGGGAGCAGGGCTGAGGAAGGCTGAGCAGGAAGGAGCACGAGGCCAGGACAGGGCCCTGTCCCCGCTCTGGACACTGCCCCGCCTCCCACATGCCCCTTGTCGCATCACCTCTGACCTCAGATCCCGAGATGCCTGAAACCCCATGGGGGATCCCAAGGTGGAAGGGACTCAGCACAAGTGGAATTCAGAATCTCAGCCCAAGTGAGGCTGGCAGCTCCCTGCTGCCTGTTCAAGCGGGACTGAGGGCCCTTGCTTTGGGATTTCATTCATCTTCCTTTGGGAACAACTCCAGCAATGCGGAGTCACCCCCCTGAGGAGGCTCACCAGGCTCAGAGGTTCTCACATCACAAAGGGGGGGCGTGGTGTGGACACCCCATGTCCACCTGGTGCTCCGACTGCCACGCTCCCTCCTCCTGAGCCCATCCCCTTGACTCACCCTTGGGAGCAGCAATCCCATCCCCAGGACAGGGGCACCTGGCCCTGCCCCATTACAGATCCCGTGGGATTGCTGCCTCCTGCACTGGCCACGACTGCCGAGCTCCAGAGAATTCCCCTCTTGGCTGGGGAGAAACATGGCCATGGATCAGCCAGCTCTGGGCACACCAAGGTTTAAGAGGAAGGAGTACATTAATTGTTTTACCAATGTCCCTGGGGCTACACCCCGGGATTTCAGGAGGGCTTGGGAGGGATCGCAGGCAGCACTGCAAGATCATGAAGTTGCTTGCACAACTATTTCCATGTTATTGAGGATACACCAAACGCCTCAGACACATTTTAAAGCACAAAATGCCATCTTCAGGCAAAAGCTGATGCTGGTGATGGTGGAGTTGGT
Organism: Corvus kubaryi; assembly: GCF_017639235.1. Lineage (NCBI taxonomy): Eukaryota > Metazoa > Chordata > Aves > Passeriformes > Corvidae > Corvus > Corvus kubaryi. Next base: position 570,162 of record NW_024581050.1, read on the forward strand.
CGGTCACAAAGCAGGGAGGGCGCCGGGCTGGCAGCACCTCGGCCCAGGAGTGATGCCCCCACCACGGGGACCCCCTGCTCCCACTCCTGGCAGCTCCACAGCCCCTTCCCGCACCCTCCTCTGAGCAGCTCCTTGGAAAGGTGCCCATTGAAGCCATCAATGCCACCAAAGTCTCCCATCCCAGTTTGTGGGCAGGGAACACTCCCGGTGAGCGGCCGAGCGCGACCGGCTCCGCTCCAGCACCCACGGGCCACACCCCGACACCGCCGAAGGGAACTGCCAACTCAGGGACAACACAAAGCCTCAGCCCCTTCATCCCCACGCAAACCTGCAGCTCCCTCCGGGCACGCACGGCTCGTGGGTGCCGTCTCCTGCTGTCACAGAGCACCAGTGGTGGCCGTGCCCATCCTGGGCCCCGCACAGCCCGGCCCTGCTCCGCGTCCTCTCCTGCTCGCACCAGGGAGGAACAGCCAGGAACGCACCCCACAGGGGTGTGAGCTCTGGGTGAGCACTGAAAGTCTCCAGAAGTTATGGGAGGAGCTGATGGACCCTGAGGCACAAACCACTCCAGCCTGGCAGCCACTCTGTGCTTAGAGGAAAACCTCTCCCGGCATTCCCGGTCTGGAGCTCAGCACAGGGTTGGACCTTTTTCCCTAATCCCCCTCGAATGTAAGGGAACAGCTGCTCAGTATGTGACCACTCAGCTGGGTGAGTTCACAACATCCACAAAGAGATTTTAACAGGGCAAAACATGGCAAATTTTCCTTGCCAGCTGGAAAGGGAAGGTGGCAAGGTCCAACCACCACGATCTCGGGGTGCCTGCGAGGGGCACACGCCCCAGCCCCACCTCTGCTTGTCCTGCTGGAACTGCTTCCAGGATTTGGTGCAGACCGAGATCCATCCCTTGTGTTCTGCCTGAACATCCCTCAGTGCTGAGTAAGAGCATCCAGGGCTGATCCAGCTCTGCTGGGCTCCAGCTCTAAATGGTTGCAGAGCATTAATCAGCTGCAGGCTCCTAATGAGCCCTGGCTGCTAATGACCGTCCCAGCTGCCAGGAGCTGAGTGGGTGAAGTTCCCTCCTCAGGGGTGGCTGATGCCAGGGCAGCCCCTTGCCTGGGTATCCCAAATTGCACCAATCCCCACCTGCACTGCTGCAGGAACAGCTTCAAGGCCTCCTCAAACCCACCCAAGATGATCCTGTCTCCATTTCCCAAGTCCTCATGGGATGGTTTGGGTTGGGAGGGACCTTAAAGCCCATCCCAGTCCCACCCCACTGTCCCAGGCTGCTCCAAGCCCCAGTGTCCAGCCTGGCCTTGGGCACTGCCAGGGATCCCGGGCCTGGCCACCCTCCCGGGGAACAATTCCTTTCCAATATCCCATCCATCCCTGCCCTCTGGCAGTGGGAAGCCATTCCCTGTGTCCTGTCCCTCCAGCCCTTGTAAAGTCCTGATGGGAGTCCTGGGGTGCTGGACCTGCTGGTGTTGGCTAAAGATACAAAGACAGAACTTGAATCCATCTTGTTTTGTCAGATTTTGCTTTTCCTCCTTCAACTCCACTGTGGAAATTTCCTTTCTGTTTCTCAACCCCATTCCTGCTGGGCCCCACTGGGGTTTGTTCAGGGGTTTGTTGGCTGCAAACTACAGGCAGAAAAATCATGGAATGTTAGGTTGGAAAAGCCCTCCAAGATCACCAACTCCAACCATCCCCAGCACTGTCCAGGCCACCCCTGCCCATGTCCCCAGGTGCCACATCCACAGGGCTTTGAAACCCCTCCAGGGATGGGGAATCCACCCCTGCCCTGGGCAGCTGTGCCAGTGGTGGACAAACCTTTCCAGGAAGGAATTGTCCCAACATCCAACCTGAGCCTCCCCAGGACTACCCTGAGGCCGTTTGAGAATCTGTGACTTTCCACTGGGATTTCAAATCGCAGCGTCACCGTTCGACCCCATTCCTTGGGACAAACATCCCTGCTTTGGCCACCAGCCTGGCGCTGGCAGGAGCCTTGTTCTGCCCCCAAGGAGCCCCATTTCCCAGTCTGTTCTCCCCGAGGGAGGATGCTGGAAGTGCTCGGTGAAAGCAGGAGCGGAGCACGGCGGATTCCTCTAGAGGGAAACCTCCGCTTGCAGCAGCCTGATGGAAGCAGCTCTTTGCAGCACTGAAACGCTGACTCACCCTCCTCCTCCTCCTCTCCTCCTTCCCCTCCCATTCCCAGCACATGGCTCCGCCAGCCAAAATAAATCACGGGTACCTCCCTGTCCTCATTTATTTGTTTGGCAGCACTTCACAGACGCCTTTGAGCCTCACAGCAATAAAAAAAAAAAAAAAAAAAAAAAAGGAAATAAAATATTGCTGAGCAACCCCCTGATGGAAAAAGTCTATTGGAAACAGCTTGTTCAATGCAGGGAGATTTCTCCCCACGGATCCCAGCCTGGGTTTCAGGCTGAGGGCAGAGCTCTGCAGTCCCAGCCCGGCGGCAGGAGGCTGGGGGACTCTGCACCACCAGCAGAAAACAGCACATGCGCTGGAGAAGCAGGAGTTTGGGAAGGGCAGGGATGAATCCAGCCCTGATGTGCTGAGGGGAAGAGCTGTGCTGAGCTCAAGTGGAAAATTCCTCCCAGGAGGGCTGGATCCAGGGATGTGCCGTGCACTGCCACTCCCAACCTGCTTTTGGCCCCATCTGCCCACGGACAGGGCTCACCTGGGTGGGAAACCAGCAGGATCGAGGTGCTGGAGCATCCTGCAGCAGCAGGGATCAGGAATTTCCTCCCAGCGGCATGAGCAGGGCTGGCACAGCAGGAATTGTGCAGGAAGGGGTTGGGAAGAGATGGGAACAGTAGCCCGGGACATTTTTGTACAGGGTGGGAGCACCAGCGGGAAGGAGTCATGGAATATATTTCAAATAGGAATTCCAGAGGTGGAAGGACTGGATTTCTCCATAATAAATCACCTGTAATAATCTATAAACGATCAGTAATAATTATCTGTGCAATAACCACTTTGCTCTTCCCTTGGGCCTCACCTGTCCATCATCCCAACTAAAATGGACAATTCCTCCTTTACAGACATTTGCCCTCAAAACCACAGGAATTTAAAAAAATAGCAGAAATCTGGGCAGCAGGAACCCAGGGAGATGCAAACTTCAACCCCCAAGTCCCACTTTTAGGAGCGGGAGCGGGGCTGGGCTTTACCTGGGCAGTGCCAAAGTACATTGGCCTCACCAGGGCTGAGCTGGTGCCAGCTCTGGATCCAGCTCTCCATCCTCGTGTCCCTCCCTGGGAAGTGCAGGCTCAGCAGCACAAAGAGCCCTTTTCCAGCCCTGCAGGCCCCTCACACAGATCCCACTCCGTGCCCAGGGCTGGTCCAAGGCAGGTAGGCAGCGCTGCACTCACCTGGATACGATCCCTGAGCCAGAGTTGGGATGCTGATGGCTCCCATGGATTCATCCACAGCATCCCTGTTATCCACAACGCCCTGGTTTCACGTCAGGGCCTTCATCTCCCTCTTCCTCAAACCCTGCAGCTTCCCAGGCTCTGCTCTGGAAGTCCTGCTGGCTTTGGAGGGGCTGCCACAACATCCACACTCCATCCCTCTGCTGCCAGCCCGGCCAAGGACTGCTCCAGCCATTCCAAACCTTCCTGCCACTCCCGGCATTCAGGAAAGGCACTCTTTGGGAGCACATGAGGAGCAGGGAGGAACTGAGTCAGTATTTGGCCACACTGCTGGACACAAGGCTATGGACCCTGGGAAGGGGCTTGAACCCAAGAATGGAACTGATGCTCCTGTTTTTACAGGACAGAGCACAATTTCCCTTTCCTCCTGTTGCCAGGCCTAAGATGCAGCCCCATTTTATCATCAGGATTCTCCACAGGAAGCAGGAGCTGCAGAGCTCTGATAACATTGGAGGAAACCCTGGGAACATGTAAAGGATTCTTTTAGCCCCAGGCTTTGCCTCAAATAAACCTGCTGAGCTTCTTCCTTGCATACAACCCTCAACCACCTGACCTCAAAACAACAAACCCCAACCAGGCTTTTATTCAGCCTCCAAAGAGCAAACACCACCTTCCTACTGCTCCCATCCCATCCAGGATCAAAGCCTGGAGCTCACAGGGATTAGCAGAGCCAGGGATGAAGAGCAGAGCCTTTGGGACCTGCTTCCCTGAGAAGAATCCAGGAAAAGCGGGTGGGAATAAGGGCTGAAGGCAGAAATGCCCAGTTCTCTCCCCAGTGAGCACGGACAGGTTTGCAGAGCCAGCTCCCACACTGATGGCTCAGCAAAATCCACCCGGCACAGAACAAAACCCTTTTTACAAAGCTCTGGTTAAACCCAGCCCAAAGGCAGCAGCTCCTTATTTTGGGAAGGGCGTGTTTGGCAGAGCAAGTGGGTAAAGATGAGCTGTGCCAGGCTGGGCTTTGCTGCAGGCGAACTCAAACCATCCTTCTAATTACAGACCTGTTAACTAATCACAGGCTGAGGGTTTGGTCTTGCACAGTGACTGATTTTGATGCTTTCTCACCACGTTCAGCTCTGGGTTAAATGTGGCCTATCCAAGGTGGGCAAAAAGCTGAGAAGGTGCTGCTGGCAGGAGCCACAAAGCTGAAGTTTCCAGAGTCAGGAGAGCAGGAGGGAAAAGGTCCTTTCTGCAAATAAACCAGGACTTAAAACTGCTCAGTTCTCTCCAGAGCAAGGGTTAACTCATCTCCAGTTCCACACGTGACACTGATACTGAACAGCTCCTCAGCTGCAGAGGGACATCAGAGATCCCCCAGAGATCAGAGAATCTGGGATGGTTTGGGTGGGAAGGGACCTTAAATCCCATCCTGCCATGCCCAGGAACACCTCCCACTGTCCCAGGCTGCTCCAAGCCCCAATGTCCAGCCTGGCCTTGGGCACTGCCAGGGATCCAGGAGCAGCCACAGCTTCTCTGGGAATTCCATTCCAGGGCCCCGTCACCTTCCCAGCCAGGAATTCCTTCCCAATACCCATCTGACCCTGCCCTCTGGCAGTTCGAAGCTGCCAAGACCTAAAAAGCTCTTCCAGAGCTTTGACCTGAATCACCAGCTTGGCCCACGAGGTTGTTCAGCGCAAGGAAGCAAAATAAAATCAGAGAGGTCAGTTCTGTTTAATTAAAATGAGTAATGATGTCATAATGAATGGCCAGGAAAACTGAAGCACTGGAAAACCAGGGCAGAGACGAACCCTGTCCCTGTGATGATGGGAAGGACTCAGACTCAGTCCCCAAATGCTTCTTGTAGCGCTCCCCAAAGGTTTGCAATTATCCCAGTGCCAAACCCTGGTCACTGGGAGGGAGAAATCCCTTCCCAGCCAGGCAGCTCCAGCATTTCCCCCTCCTCCATCAGACACTTCTCCCAACTCCTGCTTTCAATCCCCTCTGCTCCAGTTTAAGCTCATTATTTCCCATTCTCAGTTGCAAACTGCACTTAAGACCCACTGGGATGTTTCTCAACGCCCCAAAAGGGGCATCTGTGAATTCCTTCCCTCCAGCCCGTGCTGCTTTGAAGCCATTCCTATTTTTGGGAGAGAAAATCCAGGCCAGAGGAGCTGCTGCCACACAGCTCATCCCAGTCTCTCCTCACAAAACTGACCAAGCCTTCGGCAAAGTGACTCCAAGCAAAGCTCGGCTCCAACTGAGCTTGAGATTAAACTGTGAGCACGGAGGTGGATTTAAAAAAACCCATGGAGTGGAAACCCTCTGGGAAAGGAGCAAGGCTGGGGATGAGTCCAGGAAAGCAGGGAGCTGTTAGAAACCAGCAGTGTTCAGGGGCACTCCTGGTGATTATCCACTGGGCTGGATGGACAGGAACTGAATTCCAGCTGGATCAGACATCCCTGCCTTGAAATCAGTGTCCAGCAGAAGATCTGGGCAGGCATGGCCCTCCCTGCCTCCTTCCCAGAACTGCCAAGAGGGGAAAACCTGCAGGTTTCTCACCCATTTCCCAAGGAAAAGGCTCCAGAGGGAGATGCTGAGGGCAGCTCCTCCCCATCCCATCCCATCCCATCCCATCCCATCCCATCCCATCCCATCCCATCCC
>NW_024581050.1:576222-592349 GCF_017639235.1 Corvus kubaryi
CCATCCCATCCCATCCCATCCCATCCCATCCCATCCCATCCCATCCCCACAGTGCTTCCCTGGTTGCCTCAGGCACTTGTGGAGCCACTGCATGGATACAGCAGGATTTTTAAACCTTGATTTTTCATTCTAGGCCTTAACCAGCAGGTTTATTATCCCAAAATTAGAAAGAAAAATTAAAAGAACAATCATGAGTGGGAATACTCTGTCCTTCCTCAAGGACAGGATGCAGAGACCAGAGTCCTTCAGGCTCATCACAAATCTTGCACTGAGCTGTGACACCAAACCCCTGCCTGGGGTCTGAGTCTCCTGGGAACCACAGAATCACAGGATGCCTTGGGTTGGAGGGACCTGAAGGATCATCCCACTGCACCCCTGCCATGGCAGGGACACCTTCCACCATCCCACGGTGCTCCAAGCCCTGTCCAGCCTGGCCTTGGGCACTGCCAGGGACAGGGAATGCCAGACCCATCCATGGGGATGCACCACAGCAGTCCCCAGACCTCATCCTTGTCTCTCCTGCTGCTGCAGCAGGACAGAGCTCCCACATCCTGCCTGCTCCTTCCCATCCCAGCTTTCCCTTCCCAGGGATGGACTTTGTGGGACAGAGCTCAGGGCCTGTGGGATGGGGTATTCCTGATATTCCTGAGCCAGGGAAGCAGCTCCTGCCTGTCCCAGTGTCCCCAGCTCTGCCTGTGCAGCCCCAAGGCCACCACGAGCACAACACCTCCCAGTGGAAAGGAGCAATTCTGGGGCTGGTTCTGGAGCCAGGCTGAGGGATGTGCTCATCCCTTTAAAAATGTGGGAACCTGCATATGTGGAATAAACCAGGAGTGCCCTCCTGATGAAAGGAGGCTCAGACCGAACTCAAATCCTTCTGCTTAAGAAATTAGGTTAAAGTCAGCCCAGATCAGAAAACCCCTCTAATAAACCAACGCTGCAGACTGAGCCAGCTCTCAAGTGCTGGTTGTTTTCTCTGGCTGGTTTTAACCCCATTTCCTGCCTCTCACTGACAACACCCTCGACCTCTGGACTGCCAGCTCAGCTCCAGGGGCTCCAGGGGTGGACACGGGTGATAAATTCCTCACAGGAACAGCACAAACACCACAAAACCTGAGGATCCGGAGGGATGAATCACCACACAAAGCAAGAACAGTTAGAGATTCGCAACTGGGAGAAGGGAAGGCTGGCTGGGATGGCAACAGGAAAGAGCAGGGTTGGGATTACTTCGGGAATATTAATGATACCTCACGTTATCAAAGTGCTGCACCCTGAGCAGACCCTACAGAAGAAGGTGGGGCTCATAAAAATAACGTGATTACACATCCTGATATCCCACATCCCAGCCTGACTGCCAGAGAAGCTTTTTTAGCTCATTGAAGGATAATGAATCTGCATTTTGAGGCCACAGAACCACTTGGTGTGACCACAATGAGCCCCACCTCTGCAGAGGGAAACCTCTCCATGGAGGGGATCCCTCCCTTCCCCGGGTGGAAAACACATCCCACACCCTGCAGAGGTGGTTTCTGGCAGAAGCCAGGGGAGGATGCAGGAAAATCCCCTTCCCTTTGCGACATTTAAGAGCAAGGAAGCATTTTCCCTGCTCCGACCTTGCCTGAACACCGAGGCCCGGGAGCGTCCGGGAGCTCTGGCCAGCAGATCTGCTGGAGACAGGAATTTGGGGCAGGAATCACCAGCCTGGACCTCCACACCCCCTTCCACTGACCTGGGTTTCTGAGGGGACTCTTTGGGCTCCTTGGACCCAAACCAGCTGCTGCTCTTACTCCTCTCATCCCCCGCAGCCGAGGCGTGGACGGGGGTCCCTCTGTCCCCCTGGCCTTTGCCTCCCGCGTCGCTCCGGGTGCCCCCGTGGTGGAAGAAGCCTCCCTTGGCTTTCTTGTCCTCTTTCCTGGTGTCCTCGGGCGGCCTGTCCTTGGCTGGCTCCGCGGAGAAGCCCAGGGGAGCCGCAGCCTGGGTGGGTTTGCTCTCCAGGCGACTGCTCTCCTCCATCCTGGCCCTGCCCAGGTGGTTGCTGAGGGTCACGGCCTTGGTGGACACCTTGAGCTCTTCCTGCAGGGCCAGGCTGGGAGGGGACGGGATGAACCTGGGCTCGTCCCTCTGCTGGGCCCTCTCCAGGCTGCCCAGCCCCCAGGGCACCTCCTGGGGGTTGGGGTGCAGGGGGGTGAAGCCGAAAGCCTCGTCCTGCCTGCGGGGGCCGCCGGGCACGGGCAGGGGGGCAGAGCTGGTGGAGAGGCCTGCGGGGCTCCTCGGGGCCGCCTCGTCCCCGTACACGTGGCTGCCGTTGATGCACAGGGACGAGCGGGACACGGGGTCGTTCTTTGGCTTCGGGCTCTGGGTGGCTTTGGGCTCCAGCACCGGGCTGACCTGGGACACGTCGTCGCTGAACGCTCTCTTGTGGGTCAGCTTCGGGGAGGGCAGGAGGTCCTTCACTGGGGGAAGCAAACACAGAACAGGTCAGGCCACAGGCACAGCATCGTTATCTTCCACCTGTGAACCCTGAACAGATCTGGGAAATCAACCCGGCCTTCTCCCTCCTGGGCTCCACGGGATTAAGTTCTTGGAAATGCAAAGCACAGCTCACAGCTGTGCAGCCATACAGGAGACACAACATCGTCCCCCAGCCCAGCAGGGGAGGACCCCAGAGGAGGCTCTGTGAGATGACAAACCCATTGTCTGAGAGGATCTGAGAGGATCTGAGGTTGATAATAAATGCAAGGAACTCCCCAGAAGCTCCTTAGAGGGTTTTAAAGCTTCCATGTGACTTAGGAGTTTGCACGGAACAGGGGACTATGCGGCTGTGAGCTCCAGGCCACTGCTTGGTGTGATGAGCCAGGAGGGTCCAGTGCCTGCAGCTCCCTCCCACTGCCTTGAGGGTTGGACTTGATCATCTTAAAAATCTTTTCAAACCTCAACAATTCCGTGATTCTATGACCTTGTGGCTACTGCCAGTTTTTGGGGGTAAAAATCATGGAGAACCTGAGAACGACTGACACAGCTGCTGCCCCTCCCAGCTGGACGTGCTGCTTCCTTCACAGAACCACTGAATGGCTGGGGCTGGAGGTGACCCTAAAGAACACCCAGTTCCACCCCCCTGCCATGGGAAGGGAAGCTCCCAGTAGCTGGAAGGCTCATCCCAAGGATGATGGGACCAGCATGGGAATGTAACCCAGCAGAAGCCACATGGCTCCCCAGGGACTCCCACCCAAGCTGGCAATGTGCTGTCTGCAGCCAATTAAACCATTTAATTATATATTTGTTTCCAAGGGGGAATTAATTCCCTACAAGGGCCTTTTTTGTTTGTAAATCGCTGCCCTGGGAGTGCCAAGAGCTCAGATTGTTTTAATCACTGGAGCCGGGCCCCGTTTCAGCTTTGCCTGCAAGCTGGAGGCGGCTCATTAGAGCCGTGACCCAGGGCAGGGCCAGCAGCTGCCCAGCCCAGCCCAGCCAGGGCCTTCCTGCAGGGACTGCTTGGAGGGTCCAAGAACAAACAGCCCTGAAGAGCCCTCAGATCCTGGGAGCTCGTGGTGAGGCGTGGAAAAGCAAAATCTGGGATGTTCCTCCCTGTTCTGGCAAACACCTTAGTGCCAGGACACAGATCTCAGGGGTTTGTGCAGGAGGTCACCTCTTAGTGACATCAGGGAGCAAAGGAGGCTCAGGGGGGACCTTGTGGCTCTGCACAAGTCCCTGACAGGAGGGGGCAGCCGGGGGGGTCGGGCTCTGCTGGCAGGGAACAGGGACAGGAGGAGAGGGAACGGCCTCAGGCTGGGCCAGGGCAGGCTTAGGGAAAATTTCTCTGCTGAAAGGGCTGTCCAGGCCTGGCACAGCTGCCCAGGGCAGGGATGGAGTCTCCATCCCTGCAGGGCTTTAAAAGCCCTGTGGATGTGGCACCTGGGGACATGGGCAGTGGTAGCCTGGGCAGTGCTGGGGAATGGCTGAACTCCATGGTCTTGCAGGGTTTTTCCAACCTAACCAATTCCACGTTTCCCTGGTTCTGTCACCAGGTAAGCAGTGAGTTAACAGAGTTGCAAGAAAGTCTCAAGTCCCTTGCAAAGAAAGGAAGGGGGAAAACCGGGGGGGATTATGCCTGATCCTCTTACCAGAGTGCTCCATGGACAGACTGCCGTGTCTGCTCGGGGATTTGGGCACCTCAGGGGCATTTGCTGCCATGCTCAGGCTGGCAGAGGAGATGGTGCTGTCGGATCCCAGGGACGTGTTGGACTGGGTCAGGGACGACTTGCGCAGTTTGTTCTTCAGGAAGAAGCCCTTGACCTTGGACTTCTTGCCCCCGAGCTCGAAGTCGTCCTCCATGTCCAGGGCTCCCATGCTGCTGGGGATGATGGCAGAGGCCGACTCCAGGTCGTACTTCTTCTTGCCTGTCACCTTGTCCTTCAGCCTCCCGAAGGGCGAGCGCGGCTTGTCCTTCATGGACAGGTCGAACATGCTGGCGGTGAGGTTGTTCCGTGTGAACTGGATGCTCACCAGGATCTCACCGCGCTCCTTCTCCTTCTTCCCAGCCTTGGAGTGCAGCTTGTGCCACCTGCAGCCAGAGGGGAAAGGAAAGGAAAGGGCCCTCGGTCACTTCCAAGAGCCACAAGCCAGGAGAACTTTGGAGAAGATGCTGCTGGGTGGGAGAAAGCACCAGGGCTATCCAGCATGAGTTTCTCCAGGGAAAGGGCTGGAAAACATTGGAGCTGCCCAGGGCAGTGGAGTCCCCATCCCTGGAGGTGTCCAAGGAAAGCCTGGACATGGCACTGGGGACAAGGTGGGGACTGGGCACAGGTTGGACTCGATGATCCTGAAGGGCTTTTCCAACCTCAGTGATGCTGGGATTCTAATCCAAGTGTCCCAGATGTCACCCAAACCCCAAGTCAGAGACACAAACACCACACACGGAGCTGGCACACGGGACCTGACCCCTCCCTGATGCCCCTGCAGCTCCATCTCCACCAGTGTCCTTACCCCAAATGCTGCCCTTCCACCAAATAACCCAGAAAACAGCACCTCACTCACCCCGCTGTCAGGCACCACTGGGATTTTCCAGGGAAAGCTGGGAACTCGTTTTTGGAAGGAGACAACACCGCCAGCATTTTGTGCTCATGATTTAAATATCCCAGAGCCGGTGACTCAGGGGATCCTCTCAGCAGAGACTGACCCGGAATGGCAGAGGAACTCAAGAGCATCCATTAAATCCACTTTCTGCCAGACCTTCCGTGTCTCACCCAAATAAAGATGCTCAGGTTTGCCTGGAAGTGTCCTTGGATCAAGCACTTAGAGGATGATGCATCCCGGGAATTCTTTATGGGAAGGAGCAGCTGCTGTGCAGCTCCAACGCCACCCAACACAACCCCAGCCTTCCCAGGTTACTGATTTGGGGGAAATTCCCACATTCCCACAGCTGGATGATGGAATTCTCCCGCCTAGTGACAGCTCCAGGAGCTATTGGCCATATCCAGCACAAAGCTCCCACTGATTCCACAGCGGATTACTGGGAATGCTTCCCACTGTCCCACCCCACACAAAACCCCAGACACAGACTTGGCTCCAGAGCTCTGCCCGTAGAAACGGAAGGAACATTGGAAAAGCCTCCAAACCATTCATGCACAAGGCAAAAACACCCCCAACCTCCATTTAGGTCCTGATGCTTCCACAGGGAATGGCCTGGCAGCTGGCAGGGCATGGAGCAGCCTCTGGAATGGGATGGGAGAGGGGTCTGGGTTCCTGCCTGGGGGAAGGAGGGGTGAGATTGGGGACACCAAAGCAGGACATGCCCAGAGCCACCCTCTGGTTCTCCATTTCCACATCCCAGTGGGGCAGCACCAAGCACAGGCCACAAGGGAACCGTTCCTTCCCAAAAATCACTTCACCCCCTGCTCCCCACAGGATGCTCCATCTCTCTGCCAGTCCCAGGCACCACTTCCCGGGGCAGTGCAGCAGGATGAGCAGGAACCCAGCACAGCCACAGCCCTGATCCCTCCCAGATCCAAGTATTAAATGAATTTCTGATTAAAATCCCCCTTAACAAGGCACAAGGAAATCTGCAGGCTCAGGACAGATCCTATTTCTGTGTTGTGCTTCCCAGGAGAAACACAGCAATGGGAGCTGAAGACGCTTCTGGACATGCCTTAACAATTTCCCAGAAAATAAAAATCCCAGTGAGTGAAGTCACTGAGAAGAAAAAAAATAGGGAAGGAAAATGGGATGGGATGGAGGCGGGTGTGACCATGCTGGAATCACCAGGGTGAGGAGAAGACTGGAATTGTGTCCTCCAGGAGTTCCTGAATTTCTGCCAGGGAAGTTATCACAGCCTGGATGAAGGGAGGAGCTCAGAAGCCTGGGAATGCTACACCACACCCTGGCAGTGCCCAAGGCCAGGCTGGACCCAGGGGTTTGGAGCACCCTGGGATGGTGGGAGGTGTCCCTGCCCATGGCAGGGGTGGCACTGGATGAGCTTTAAGCTCCCTTCCCACCCAAACCAGTCCAGGATTCTCTGAAGGGGACACAAAGTCCCCTAATTCCCTGATAAATATTCCAGCTGCACAGCTGGAAGCACCCAGGTCCTTCACCACACAAGTGCAGGAGGGACAGTGCCTGGGATCTGCTGGGCACAGACATGGAATTAAACCCCAGTGAACCCATTCCTGTTCCCACCACTCACGTATCCCACCCCATCCATTGCCCACTGCAAAATTTTCAGTACCCAGGCTGCAAGCTTGAAAATATCCAGGCAGGGAAAAAAAAAATCCATGGAAAAAGGCAGCATTAACCCCTTAGAGCAAGGCACCAGCAACAAAACCAGCCCAGAACAGCTGAGCCACTGGCAGAGAGTGGGAGCAGGTGCATCAGGAGGACAATTCCCAAAGGATTGGAGGGGAAAAGGCTGCCTGGAACATCCAACAGGGCATTGTTCACTTTAATGCAGGAGCTGGAAGCAGCTCAAGAGGGAAGGGCTGCAGCAGCCTGGCAGCTGGGAAGGAGAGACTGGGGGCCTGGATCATTTCACAGGGAAGATGAACAACTCTTGGAAGGAGTTTTTATACCTCACATCATCCCATGGAAAAAACCAGGGAGAGTCTGGGTGGATTAAGGTAAGGAAAGGCAGGAGCTCCCCAGGAGGAGATGGAACAGCATGGACACACTCCCAGCATCTCCCATCCCATCACTTCCAACCCTGTGAGCATTAAAGGGAATTCGGGTGCTGAGCCTGAGCTGCTGCAAAAAGCAGCCGTTCAAGGAAAAACCTCTTCTTATGCTGCCATGGGATTAAGGAGCTATTTTTGGTTCCCAAGACCTCATCAACAGTCGGGACTACATCTCCAACAGGCAACGGGGCTATTTTTAGGCTGAGCTCTCAGTTTGTGGCACAGGACGAGGGTTTGGGAGGATTCAGTTGTTCCATGTCGTGTGCTTGGGGTTTTTATGAATCAGCTCCAGCGGAAATGGGAGGTGCAAACTCCTGAGATGCAGCAGGAGAGAGGGACTGGGGAGGGATCGAGTCCTAGACAGCAACACACAAACTCCCACAGCAGCTTTTCACCATTAACCCCACCCCACAGCCCTCAGCTTCCCCAATTTCTTCCAGAAGCTGCCCTCGGGGGCAGTCCTGGGAGGGGGTTTCTGGACTGGGGCCACCCAAGGTCACATCTTGGGGAGGGACATGACCTTTTTCATGGGAACCGACAACGCGCCTGGAAAACAAACAGCTCCTGCCCACAAAATCGCTTTCCCAGGTCTGAAGGAGCAGAACTGGGTTACATCAGTCAGACTGATGGAGGGAGCCGTGCCAAGCACACCCAGCAGCAGGGATCCACAAGGATCTGCTTCCTGGGGGTGTTTTGGAGGCCACAGCTGGGATCCAGCTCCTCGCTGCACAGGACACCCAGGACAAGCCACTCACCTCCGGCCACCCGCTCCGAGGGCTCCTAGGCAAGGTTTGGAGGGGTCCCAGCCCCACACAGCCTTTGCTGGTTACAAAATTCAAATTAAAATTCAATTAAACTGTCTGTCCTGACCCAGAGCCAGAGCTGGAGGGGACCAGGAGCAGGATTGCTCCCAGCTAAGGAGATGTGCCCTGTGGGGAGCTGCTCCTGCCCCCCTGCCCTACCAGGGGATGTCCTGCTGACACCCCCCAGCCCTGGGCACACGGAGAGCCCAGGGACACCTCCAGGGTGACACAGCCAGGGAGTGCAGCTCCAGCCAGATGGAAGGCACAAGCCACAGGCCGGGGAAATTCGCTTTTGCTAAAAAATGTGCATTCTTCCCTGTGACACTCCATGGATCCAGCACTGCCGGGTGTGCATGCCCAAAAGGAGGGGTCCCAGGATCTGCCACCCATGCACAGGGAAGGGTCCGGTGATGCCATGAAGATTTTTGCCTTTTCTTTTATACCCCTGTTATACCTTTTTACAACTTCTGTATTCCTGGTGCTTTTCGCCTACATTCTTGGACTTGTTTGTCAAGCTAACAGACTGAACATTTTAGAAGCTTGGTAGCCAAGGATCAGTGTGCCCCAGACCTCAAGGTCCTCTCCAAAACATATTCTGTAAACCAAGATAGAACCATCCTGGGGAAGGTCCCTTGGGGAGGGGGGCTCACTTGAGTCTCTCATTGGGGAATCTTTGATAGATCTGCTAATTAGTAACACCTATAATGTTATACCCAATGTTGGGGGGAGACACAGACACAGAGATAGACTCGGCAGGGTGCATTTCAATGCACATGACCTGGACGTGTGCACCTAAGGATCCTTAAAATAAATACCAAGGTAAAATCCCTTTTCCCCTTCTAACCATGTATGAACTCTTGATTTTAAGACCAGGAAAAGGCATCACCGGAGAGCAGCCCGGGGTGGCTGAGGGGAAGGAAGCAGCAACTCACCCCAGCTGGGCAGAGAGGAAACCTCAAACAGAGAACTCCCCGGAAAGGGGAAGCAGCTGGAGGCCCTGTGAGCTCCGAGGGGTCTGCAGCTCCCACTCCTGGGCTGTCACACGGATCGGGAGCAGCCACGTGTGGCAGAGGCTCCCCAGCCCCCACTGTGGGGCTGTGCTCACTCATTTGGGTCACCGTGGTTAATGAGCACATCCCAGCTCTCCCGGCCCCCCCGTGAATCCCTCCCCTCTCTGCTCCCTCTCCCCACGGAGAGCCGAAGGGAGCAGTGCCAAAGGCAGCTCTGGGAGACAGCACCCCGCGTCTATTTTCACATTTGCTGTTGCCAGGATCAGTCGGAGGCACGGAGAGCAGCACCCAGGGCTGCTGGAGCCCCGGGCTCCCAAAACCACGGCTGCCCTCATCCTCCCGCAGCATCCCGGGCAGAAAGGCTGAGCCAAGGGAAGAATACTGGCGTGGAAACAGGAGCACGGGAATGTCGTTAAGGAGGGAAAGCAACCCCACACAGGGTGAGGATGGGATGGATTCGCTCAGGGCAAACACCTTCCCTTCTCCTCTGTGCTTTGTCCTCCCCTGGGCAGCAGGGGACAGTTTGGGGGGGCACGGGGAACCCCTGCTCCAAGAAACATTCCCGTGGGTCCTGGAGCTACAGAAGGGAATGCTTGGGCACTGTTTACTCCCCATCAGTGAGAAAATTCGTCAGGGTTGGGAGCACTGGGCTGGCCCAGCACCTCCTGGAAGGGGAGAGAACGCTGGGATGGGTAGGACACAGAGCCAGCCCCAACAGGAAAGCACCACCGACCCTGATCCGAGGTTTTCCATCCCCTTGTCCCTTCCACATCCCCTCCGGAGCAAACAACTCCTTCAGCACAGAGCCAAGCACACAGCCAAAGCCTCCACCCCATCAGCAGCTTCCCGGGTCAGCATCCCAAAACCCCGGGGAGATCCGAGCTCATTCCACCAGTTCGGGATTACCAAGGGACACTGGGATGAGATCAGGAGAGCAAGGCAGCACACACAGCACGGCTCAGAGCTGCCAGGGGCACACCCTGCTCCACTTCCAGGGAGGACACAGGTTATTCCCAGGAGGATATGGGTTATTCCAGGGAGGACCACCTTTGCCCTCCGATGGCTCTGGCTGGGGTCCCCAAAAGATTCCCCTCCAAGCTCCAGCTCAGCTGGACCTACTGTGCCCCACCAGCCCTGCTCACCACACCCTGGGCGCCAGGGCCTCCAGTTTCCCTCTCAGACTGGTCCCAGTGCTTGGCCGGCAGGGAGTTCAAGGGAGTTTCCTCGGGGAGTGAAGTCCTTGGTGACTCCTGGGGTTCAGGGATGCACCAGGGAAGGAGGCACAGCTGGAGCATTCCTGGAGCACTTCCACTTCAGGTGCTTCCCCAAAGCCTCCCAAAAGCACTGAGCACTGTGGGGTGGGGTGAGTTTCACCTTAAACCAAGAAGGAATTCTCCTGCCCTGCCCAACCCGAGCTGCAGGCGGACACAGACACATCCCAGCCCCGAGCCAGAGGCTCTTCCCAGGCTGCTCCAGGCTGGCATTTACTGCTGATTCATCCCTGCAACGAGGTCAGCCCGGCTGGGCAGAAGAGCCCCAAGCCTCAAATCAAGGCTCACCCGGGCTGCTACAGTGACAGAGCAGGGCAGGGCACGGAGAAGCCAATCCAGGGAAAACACTGAGGCCGGCTCCTCTCGGCACAGCCCCCTGAGAGCCCAGCACCGGGACATTTCCCTGAGCCTGGAGCTGAGGCAGCTGGGCCAGGAGGAAGCTCACCTACCCGGGAGGGGAAGCACAGGGTGGAAAACAACCCAGCCCCGGGGAATTTTGTGCTTTTTTGTCTGGCTCCGTGTTCCTGCCCCAGCTTCCCCCGCTGGGGCTGGGAAGCCTTTCCGCAGCGCCGGTTCCCGTGTTGGTTTTGGATGGCTGCTCCTGCCAGGTGATCCCTGCAAGCTGCTAAAAGCACAGATGGAAAATAAACACAGGCTGACTCCCCTGCGGATGGAGCAGCTGAGGTGGGAAGTTCATCTCTCCAAATGTTCTTACGAGAAGTGCTCACAAACAAGGCTTGAGGCAACCAACCCCCAGCTCCTTACACAACAGAGCAGCCCAGCCCTGCTCCTCTGACAGGCTCCAGCTCCAACAGGACCAGCTCCAGAGGGGCTGCGCATCAGGAATGAAGAGCAGGAGCCGTGTGGAAGGGCAGGAAGCCTTGGGCATGGTGCTGGTGCTCCACTGGGACAACTGGAACCCAGGTGAGAAAATCCCAGCACCAACTGGCACTTGCTGAAGGGCTCGTCCCACACCCACAAACCAGGAACAGAGATATTGTCACTCCAGAGGGACTCAGTGGCAGGGAGCAGCCTGAAAACCAGGGAAAAGCCCAGCCCTGCTCCTGTCCCAGCTGGTGGAGCACCCCCAGGCTGTGCCCCAGGGATGGTGCTCCCGGCACGAACCCTGCTGCACATCAGTGCTCCATGGACAAGGCCCATCCTGGCACAGCCAGAGCCAAGCAGGGGATGGGATGGGATGGGATGGCATGGGATGGCATGGGATGGCATGGGATGGCATGGGATGGCATGGGACAGTTTTTGGACCAGGATAGACACCAGGGATGGAGTAGAGCTCTGAGCCACCAGGACAGTGCTGGCATGAGAGCACGGGCAGCAGCTTCATCTCAAATCACTCTGGGCTGAGAAAATCCAAGGCTTTTCCTCTCTCTAGCACAGGATGGACAGGTGGGAAGAGGGAAGGAGGGAAGATTTAAGGAGATGTAAAACAGCATGAAACGTTTACGACTGGGGACAGCAACAGCAGGAGTCAGGACACGATCACCTCAGCTGGATTTATCCACTCACACTCCACAGCATCCATGGTTTGTGCCCTCCCAGCTGCCAACCACCCTTGTGGTCACCGAGTGACCTGAGCTGCCTGGACACCAGCAGACAGGGGACAAGGTCCCTGTGTGACACTGGCAGTGCCAGTGATCCCCTGCCCTGCTGCAAAGAATCCAAAGTTAAACCAGCCCAAGCACTGAGCTCACCCTGCAGGACTGCAAAGCACCAGGAGCTGCTGCCCAGGTTCCCCGGAGCCCCTGCTCCTGGCAGCCCCTGCACGGGCACGGGGAGGGCAGGAGAAGCACGGTGTGCTGTGAATCCCTTTCCACTTCCAGCTGGGAGAAGCACCATGGTAGGGCTTGCACAGAGAACCAGCACCCAGAGGCCTGGGAATGCCTGTTCTCCAAAGGGACAGCAATCCCAGGGAAGGGACACCAACCCCCCGGCTCCACACAGCTTAAAACACCGGCTACATCCACTGTGGGAACAGCTCACACATGGATTGCTCATCCATCACATCAACCCGTGCTCAGGAGTGAGTCAAAAGGGGGAAACGGGAAAAAGGAGTGAATCCTGAGCCCAGCAGCAGGTTCTGCTCCTTCATCCTCGGTGGATTTGTCAGTGAAGAGACCCCCTGGAAATGCAGAGCTGGGGAGGAGCCCACGGGATGCTGCTGCAGGGAAGGAGTTCCCAAACCCCCACCCTGGGCTGGGAAGCCAAACCCCGTGCCCCGGCCAGGCTTCTGATGGAGCAGGCGAATTCCATGGCAGGTCTGAGCACACCTGAGCCAGGCACAGGCTCTGACAGGCCTGGGGCAGAGAGAGAGGCACAGCAGGGGCTCAAAGGCCATTTCCACCTGACAGTGGTGGAACGCCAGGCTTTCCCTGGACTCCTCCACCATCGAGCAGATTCCTCCAGGAGCCGCAAAGAGCATCCCCCCAAAGCTCCCTGTCCTTGGGGAGCAGAGCCCCCCCTCCCCCCTGCTCACCAAAGCTGCCAAGAACTTCACCAGGCTCCGGAGGGATGGGAGGAGTGACCCAGGAGGCTCCTGGAGCAGGGACTGAGCACAGCTGAACTCAGCACAGGCAACAGCACCAGCTCCCCGCAGTCTGGAGCTCTGTAGTGACAGGGGCAGGGTGTTTTCCGAGCTGCTGCAGGTTTTTGTGCAGCTGGAGGCAATCAGGGCCCTGGAAAATCTGTGCGAAACACAGGGAGAAGCCTGAGTCTGCAGCTTTTTGGGTTGTAAGACGGTGGAGGGTGATGGGCCAGTGCTCTCAGCCACCGACACGCCAGACCCAATGTGCCAGACTTGCAAAGCTGGGATCAGACCACTCAAATATCTTTTAAAAAACACAAAAAGCAGTTTTCCTGCAGCAGAACAGAGCAAGGGCCTTAAACTCTTTAAACCAGCATTGGCAACTGCATGAAAATGGGGTTAACTGGGCAGGTAGGAAAAAATTACACCCTGTGGAGCACCTTGGCCCTCTGCCCTGGGCTCCCAGCTTGGGGCAAACGCTTGCCTGGGGTCAGCTGGCCACTACAGATTAGATCCCAGCCCTGGCCACCACGGGTGCCATCCCAGGCCTGGCTGCCCGCCGTGCCGCCCACAGCATAGCATCCTGACCTGGTTTTTGGCAGCACCCACCCCCTCCTCCCTGCAGCATTTCAACACTCCAGGGCGTTTCCTGCCTCAGCCCAGACACAACAACCCCTCGGAGCTGCATTTTCAGCCCCAAACAGAGGATTTCATCCCAGGAGCTCCCTGGTGCTCCCGGCCACCTCAGAGACCCTCACCAGCCCTGCTGGGCACTGTGACCACAGGGAAAAGGGCTCTTTGCCCTTGGATTCAAACCTCCCATCCCAAATCTGTCCCAGAGCAGTGACTTTGGCTGGAGAAGTTTGCTGACGGATGCTGCAGCCCCACAGAAGCCCAGAGCCCTCCCAGCAGCAGGTGCCTCCACAGCTGGGCAGGAACGGGAACGAGGAGAGGGAAGTGCAGCACGGAAGGGCTTTGGGGAAGTGGGAGCTGAGCTAATTCTGCAGAGGGAACGACTCCCCCAGACGAGTTCCCTGCCGCAGGGACACCGAGGGCCGGCGCTCCCAGCCCAGGCAGCAGCCAGGGAGCAGCTGCAAGTCACTGCAGGAACACGGAGCCAGGACTGCTGACTCCTGCTGCACTCAGGGCCCCCTCAAACACAGATCCCAGCGCTGCACAGCCCTGGCGTTGGGGCTCTGGCAGGTCTGTGCTTGCACCTCTAACATCTCCCGTGTCCCAGGGGCTGGGAGGCCTTTGGGACAGAAGGCAAATGGAAATGGTACCTCAGAGAGGGAGAGAGCAGGGAGTGGACACTAAGGGCTTGCTTTAGCCAGCCCAGCGTATCTTGGACGTTTGCTGCTTCCCCCCACCATCAGCCTCACACTCACATAGCAAAATCAAGGATCTTCTGGGTTCCCAAGCAGGGAGATCCAAGGTCCAGTCCTGCAGGTGTTTCCAGGCACCTCCTGTCCCCCCTCAATGTCCCCCCACCACGCTGCTCACCCAAGGGGTGCTACAACTTGGCCACGGGAAAGGTCTCCAAGTCCACTGGGGACAAGGCATGGAGGAACAGGACACAGGGAATGGCTTCCCAGTGCCAGAGGGCAGGGCTGGATGGGATACTGGGAAGGAATTGTTCTCTGTGAGGGTGGGCAGGCCCTGGCACAGGGTGCCCAGAGCAGCTGGGGCTGCCCCTGGATCCCTGGCAGTGTCCAAGGCCAGGCTGGATGGAGCTTGGAAGACCCTGGGACAGTGGGAGCTGTCCCTGCCCATGGCAGGGGTGGCACTGGATGACTTTTACAGTCCCTTCCACCCCAAACCACTCTGGGATTCTCTGATTCCATGCAAACCCACCCTGATGTCTCTTGGATGGAACCCTGTTTCCCTGGATGCACTTCCAGCTTTCCCAGGTGCCTGCTGATGGGCTGGGTGTGGAAGGGACACTCCCTGGCTCACTGCCACCCCACAGGATGAGCCCCCACAGGGGACTCCAAGGGCATTTCCTGGATGGTGGGAAGCAGAAGCAGCAGCTGCCTTGTGAGTTCCCAAAAACCCCTCTTTTCCTGGGCTAGATCCTGGTTTTGCAGGGATTGAGCACACAACAGGGAACTGCAGGATCAGCTCAGGGGAGGGAGGTGAGGACCAGCAGCGTCCTGCCCAGGGTTCTCTGGATGCACAAAGGCTCAAGTGCAAAGGGGGAAATGATGCTCGGAGCTTGCTGTGCCTGCCAAGCCCAATCCCTGGAGCTGCCCGAGCGTGGGACAAACCCTGGGATGCCCAAAACGGCCATGAGAGCTCTCAGGCTGCTCTTGTGCAACTCCAGGAGTTGATTTTCTTCTGGCAAAGCACTGAAATGACCCAGAGTGAGCCGCACGAGGCAGCTCGTAAACACCCCCAGCGGCTCCTTCCCGGAGAAGTGCCCAGGTTTGACGAACATTTTCCACCGAGCTGAAAACAAGGATAATAATTATCACCGGTGAAATTTCTGTGCAATAAAAATCAGCAGGGAAATGGGAGCAAGGTCAGCACACTGACAATGGATCCTTTGCTGGAGCAGGCTCCCACTCCAGCTGGCAGCAGGGCTGTGCCCGGAGCGAGGGGCGCGGACGGGATCCCAGAACCCGGCGCGTGGCAGAGGCTCAGCCCCACAGCCCCGTTATCTCCCCGGCACAGGCCTGGGTGGGCTCAGCAGGGCCGGCCCCGAGGGTGGGAGCCTCTGTTTGTTTTGCTCTTTTTTAATCTGGGACTCAAAGTTTCCTCCTAAACAAAGTTGTTTCCAGCGGGGCCAGGCCAGACGTCGGAGCCGGTTGGAAGCTCTCAAAGAGCCAGAACCCCCTGAGCTCCCCATGATCCTTCTCCCACTTGGCTGGACAAGCTCCAGCCCCTGGGACTCTCCTCCAAACAACAGTGCAGCCCCTCCACGCTGCAGAGCTGCCACCCACCCTCGGGACACCTCCAGCGCCGGGGCTGGAGCGAGCGGAGGTGCTCGGGGCACAGGGTGAGAGCTTCCGTCGTCTTTTCCGTGCTCACTTCCATCCTCGGGGGCCACGGATGAAAATAAAGAGTTTTAAAAGCTCTTGTGATCCTGAATGCCACAAGGGGAAGTGAATTTTCCTTATGCAAGCAGAGCTACAGGAAGGGAGGGAGACAGACAGCAAATGAGAGAATCATGGAATGGGCTGGGCTGGAAGGGACCTTAAAGCTCATCCCATCCCACCCCTGCCATGGGCAGGGACACCTCCCACTGTCCCAGGCTGCTCCAAGCCCCAATGTCCAGCCTGGCCTTGGACACTGCCAGGGATCCAGGGGCAGCCACAGCTGCTCTGGGCACCCTGTGCCAG
>NW_024581050.1:617349-646178 GCF_017639235.1 Corvus kubaryi
GCAGTTCAACTCCCCGCAGCCTCCGGAGCAGCCCCGAGCTGAAGCGTTGGGCTGCGGCTGGGGGACATGGAGAGGGAGGGGGAA
The DNA here is from genome assembly GCF_017639235.1 of Corvus kubaryi. Classification (NCBI taxonomy): domain Eukaryota; kingdom Metazoa; phylum Chordata; class Aves; order Passeriformes; family Corvidae; genus Corvus; species Corvus kubaryi. The sequence continues at coordinate 617,434 of NW_024581050.1, forward strand.
AACTTTCCTTCGAGGTTTTTTTCTCCTCCGTAAGTGATCAATATAGCGAGACCAAACAATGAACGTTTTATCTGGGGGGGTTTTGTCTGTTTATTTGGGGTTTTTTTTATGTTGCGAGGCAGTTTCTAACACACCTGATGTCTCTGAACACCGAGAAAGAGCCTGTGGTTGATTCCTAAAGACGCTACGGGATTTTACTAATCCATCATTCAGTCCCCAGCCCAGAAACTGGTGCAGAATATCCAAACTCACTGTTTATATTTGAGATGGAGACAAAAATTTGGACTAGATTTAATAGTAAAGTGACAGTAAAAAGAGTATTGCAGCGCCTGGGCTGGTGGAAGGTGTCGGAGGTTGGAACTGGGTGATCCTTAAGGACCCTTCCAACCCAAAGCAGTCTGTGATTCTGTGAGGTTTACACACACTGGCATTTATTTCTGCTTTCATACATCAGGAAGGCACTTCACTGCCAGACTTTTAATCAAAAACCTGCTGTAATTTCCCAAACCCTCACTCCAAAAATTAATTTCTTCACCTCTGCTGTTGTGTGGGTCCCTCTTCTCCCAAATTTGCCCTGATCCCTCTCTAATTTTCCTTTCTCTGCAATTTTTCACTCACAGAAGTGAAACTGCCAAGTGTTTTGTGGCACCTGGCTCTCAAAACTTCATATTTTTAGTGCAGAAGCATCTAAGGAAAAATGTGTTTGCTGATCGGTGGGTAAAATTTACAGTGTGGTGATGGATGATACTGCCTGATCCATCAGGCTCTATTTTCATTGTAACTTTGTAAAGACAACCATCAATTGATTTTAACAAAATATCTCTACTCAGAGTATTTTTTTTGAAATTAAGTATTCCTTTTTAGCATTCAGAGCGTGATCTTGCTGTTGTCCAGGCAAAACCTGCAGCCAGGCCCATATTCCATGTGTATAAGCAACTCCAGATTTGATCCTGATGCTACAGTATTCAGATACCAAAAGTATTTGCTAATCTTTTATTAAGTACTTAGCACAACTATTTTATATATTATTTCTTTCACGAGACAGCATCTGCAGAATTGTGTTAATCTTTGTATTATATCAAACATACAGGTATGAAAACACAGTTAAACAATTCACAGAGCTATTTCCACTCAGCATTTCATTTTGGAAATTACACTTGCCATTATCCCAGTGTTAAAATAGAAACAAAAAGTGATGGGTGAAATGATTTTAATGACGAAAATAGTTTTAGGTGCAATTACAGCTGTTAAGCTGTCAGGTCTCCATCCCACAAATCCTTAAACACATGCAGAACTTACACCCAATTAATGAAAATAAGTAGGTCAAGGTGCAGGTTTGTGCCTGGAGAACGTGACAACGTCAGTCATTAAAGGAGAGATAAGTAGCAGGTGTGAATGGGTATCATTATGTGCAGTATTTCCATAAAATTTAGAGCAACCCGGCTGGCCACAATATTTTGGAACAGCAGAGATGGGGAGCCCTAATGGCCTGGTGGTGCCAGTGTGTTCGGTGCTTTCCACAGGGAAAATCCCACCGGTTCTTATTAGTGGATTATCTTAAAGTGAATCTGTGGTGCCAGCAGTGCTGGCCTTCCCTGCCTTCTAAACCCTCCACACTGTGCTGTGAGCCCTGGAGGAGTTCTCCAGCACAATCACCTGGGCATGGCATCGCAGAATGCTTGGGCTTGGAAGGGATTTTCAAGGACCAACCCCTCTGCAGTGAGCAGGGACATCACCTGGATCAGGGAGGATGAGGGATCGAGGAAGGGGAGACGCCACTGCTCTTAGTCAGGTGCCAGCTGGTGCCGAGGTAGTGCTGGTGTTGGATTGTATGTTAATTTATGCTAATTACGGTTATCCTCGGGCCACAGCTGGAGAGGAGACAGAGGCCAGATACACTTGTTAGTCCTGCTAAATCCTCGGCACGCTGGGAACTTTATTGGGAACAGAGGTGCAGGATGTGGTCCTGCATGAGCGCTGGATCCTGGACACTGAGCCCATGTGCCAAGGGAAGGGTAAAATCAAGGGCCAGTCTGGGGTAAACTCCCCCAAACTTTGAACATTTGTGATTTGGGGCTTCATGAGACAGAGACGGGATTTTTGTTCTGCAGCTCTTGATGCAATTTATTATCCTGTTACAAAGATCCTGAGCAGGCAGAGGACAAATTCTGCCCACCTCACTGAGTGCTGATTTCTTTGGGTCTGGCGGCATGTCCAGGACTGTCCTTGGTGGACCCTGAGGGTAAAACCATAGGACAGACCCTCAAAAGATCTTCTTCTCCAGCTTTTCATGGGAAAGGGAGCCTAGATGAGGTTATGTAGGCAGGGACAGGGCAGGGACATCCCTGCTGGTTTTGCTGCTTTCTCCCAGCTCCTTTAGTGCAGACCCCTTCAATTTTTGCTGCTTTCTCACAGGTCTGGAGCTGTCTCACTGTGTCGGGACCAACTCACTGGGCCCCGCTGGGCCTTGGAGGTCGGGGGGGCCCTGCAAGATGAAGAGGGTCCGCACAGTCTTCAAACCAGAGCAGCTGGAGCGGCTGGAGCAGGAGTTCCTGAAGCAGCAGTACATGGTGGGCACGGAGAGGGTGGACCTGGCTGCAACTCTGCATCTCACAGAGACTCAGGTAAGGGATGTGGGAGCTGGGCTGGTGAACTGATCCTGGGGCTGCTCTGTGGTGATGTTCCTGCTGGGAAGCGCGGTGGGAGGAGGACACGGTGCAAAGTGACCCGTGGGACACCCTGCTGCCAGGTGACATTGAAGAGTTGTGCCTGGAGTTTGGATGGTTTCTGGATAAGATTTCTGAATCCATGAAGTGGAACAAAAAGCATTCAGGAACACAGCCCTGCTGTGCTTTAGAGTTCGAGCTGGGTTGGTTGATGTGTCTGCATTGTTACGATCCTCTGGAGACTGTGTTTCAAGGGTCCTTTCATGACACTCGATATAATTATTTCCCGGCTCTTCCCAAGGAGTTCCTGCTCCTCCCACAATAAACTGCTTGTTTAGTATGGAAAGAACGAGCCAGGTGATCTTCCACAGTGGGACCTAAATTCAGCTGGGGAAAAGGGAGAGCAAAGCAAGGCCAGTTCTGGGGGGACAAGGGATAATTTTCGGCGGTCTCATCACGTCCTCTGGCAGCTGCAGTCCTGGGGATGGGTTCAGGGGCTCCTTAGGGAGCTGCTGCCTTCACTTCCCTGGCCAGAATCTCCTCAGTGCAGCTGCATCCCCCTCTCCCCTGATCCTTTCCCATCACCACTCTGCCCTCTGTAGTTTCACCTCCTCCTGTTCTCACTCACTATTCCCTGAAGGAATAATGCATGTCTCCATTTCAAGGAACTCTGCTTTTTAGGGTTATCCACCTCAGAAGCATGTGGTATTGGAAAAGGGCTCCTGGAGCCCTTGGATTAAGCTGTTGTGCCTTTCTCATCCAGGTGAAAGTCTGGTTCCAGAACCGGAGGATCAAGTGGAGGAAGCAGAGCATGGAGCAGAAGGCAGCAAAGCTTTCACAGTTTGGGGTGATCCAGCCTGCGAGTGCCGACTCCACGGACAGCAAGGAGCACGAGGAGGACACCGTGGACGTGGAGCTTTGAGCAGCCGAGGAGATTGGGCTGGGTTTTGATGCCTGGGGATGTGTCTGCGCTGCTTTGGTCCAAGCGAGACTCATCTCAGAGCTGGAGCTACAGGACTAAACTGCAGCCAGCTGGAGGGAACCCCCCTGAATTTCTTCGGCTGCTGTTTGGTAGCCCTGTGCTGTAACTCCTGGGGCTTCATCACTTGATGGCAGGTGATCTCCTGTTTGCTCTTGAAGCACCAAGACACACAAAAAAATTCCAGCAGAGAGACTGGGGTGACAATCAGGGTATCTCTGGTGCTGGGGTGACAATCAGAGGGTGACTTTGATGTTGGGGTGATAATCAGAGAGTCTCTGATGCTGGGCAGACAATCGGATGCTGTCTCTGATTGCTCTGAGCACAAGGGCATTTAAAACCAGGGTCACATATGTTATGTGCGGCAGTGTGCTCCAAGGAGTGAGGAGAATCTCCCTGATTGCTTTTCCTTAACTTGACTCCCGTGTTTGATGCTCAGAGCAATCACAACCAAAAACCCCCAGACTGGGGAGCCCTTTGCTCCCACCCGCAGACCCGTTGCTCCTGCAATGCGATGAGCAGGGTCTGATCCTGCCCTGGAGCAGAGGTGCCTCCTCTTGTCAGTGCCTTGGTTTACCTGTGCCTTTTTTACGGCTTCCCAAACCCGGATTCAGAGCCCAGTGGTCTCTGTCCCCTGGCACTGCCGTCCTTGCCCGAGGTGTGTACGCTGCTGCTGCTGCTGCAGGGACCAGGCCCCGGGCTGGCCGAGGTGCAGGGAGGGAGGCTGCTGTAAAAACCAGCTTCCCAACACCTCTGCTGCTTCAGACGACCCCCTGCCCCGCGTCCAGATGTGCCATTCTGGCCAGACAGCAGCTGCTCTGTTCTCTCCTCATTATCCGTGCAGGTGCCCTGGGACACAGCACCTGGAGCGCTCGGAGCACATCTGCAGCGGCCCGATGCAGTTACCAGCTGGATTTCTGGGGGGGAGGAAGGGCTTTGGGGGGTCAGGACTAAGGACTCAGGCTGTCACCTTGCCTTCCTACGGCTGCTCAGGGTAGCAGCCACCACAGCCCGTCAGCTCAGGATAATTCTGTCTCTTCCTGACCTAGAACACTGTATATCACTCTACTCTTATACTGTTATTTATAGAAATATCTTTTTTTTTTGCCTTAATAAGTGTCACTTATTTATTTACCTTAATAAAAATCAAGTTAATTTTAAAAAGAGAGATGGAATGAGTGCCAAAAAAAAACCAGAAGGAAAAATTTCCAAGTGCTCACTTTAATGTTCAGTTGAAATTAGTAAGAAAAAAATGAAACCAAATGTATTTTCATCCTTCTCAAAAGAGTTGGAGGATTTTTTTTCTTAATAAACTGTTTTGGACAAAAGATATACTAAAGATCTTTTTTTTCAATTGATTGATGACCCCATATCAAAGTAGATGAAGGGAGTTATTATGTCTGGGCTGGTTCCTGCAGAGATAAAACTACATTTTCATTAAGACAAGTCATGGCCGGTGAGTATGGGGTGCTCAGGCTCCTGGAAAACAAGGACCTGTGTCTGCAGGTGGATGTGGCCAAACCCTCTCTGCAGCTCCTGCTCTGCCAGCCTGAGGGGCTGGAGCGAGTCCAGGAGGGGAACGGAGCTGGGAAGGCTCTGGAGCCCCAGGAGCAGCTGAGGGAGCTGGAAAGGGGCTCAGGCTGGAGCAAAGGAGGCTCAGGGGGGACCTTGTGGCTCTGCACAAGTCCCTGACAGGAGGGGGCAGCCGGAGGGGTCGGGCTCTGCTGGCAGGGAACAGGGACAGGAGGAGAGGAATCACAGAATTACTGAGGCTGGAAAATCCCTCCAGGGTCATCGAGTCCAAGCTGTGCCCGATCCCCCTCTTGTCCCCAGCCCAGAGCACTGAGTGCCGCGTCCAGGCCTTCCCTGGACACCTCCCGGGATGGGGACACCAAACCTCCCTGGGCAGCCCGGCCAATGCCCATTCCACTGTTTCCATGAAGAAATCACTGCGGAAACGGCCTCAGGTTGTGACAGGGGAAGTTTATATGGGATAATGGGGAAAATTCATTCACGGAAAGGGCTGTCCAGCCCTGGCACAGCTGCCCAGGGCAGTGGTGGAGTCCAAATCCCTGGGGGGGATTTAAAAGCTGTGTGGATGTGTCACATGGGGACATGCCTCAGCTGTGGCCTTGGCAGTGCCAGGGAACACTGGACTCGTTAGTCTTAGAGGGTTTTCCCCACATAAATATTCCATGGCTCTCTGAGGATGTAACGGGAACAGGAGTCATGGCAGCATTGTCCCACCTGTGCCTTGTCCTCGTAGCCCCTGCCATGGGCAGTGTGATGGAGAACAGCCTGCGCTGGCTCCACCGGCGCTGGATCCCACAGCACGGCCAGGGAACGTGGCCCTGGCAGCCCGTCTGTCCCTTGTCACGCGGCCGGGTGCCCGGAGCAGTGTCCGGCCCTGCGGCTACGCTGTGGGTCAGTGTCCAGTCCTGCGGCCGTGCTCCAGCTGCTGTTCTGGGCATGGAGGGGGCAGCTTCAGCCTTGTCACCCGGTGTCGTGTCCCCGCCACGAGCCGACAGTGACATCTAGTGACACCAAATCACTCCCCAAAGCCCCGAATACGGAATCGTCCCAAATTCCCAACCGTGCTCCCGCCGCCTGCTCAGCGAGGCGCGGGGCTCAGCCTCGGCGCTCTGAATTAGTAAATACAACCAAACAGGCATTTCCGTGGACTCCAAGGCTTTGCAGACCCCCAAGCAGGAGGTAGCGAGGGCAGACTGGCCACAGTAGCGTGTTTTGAAGGCTTTTTTGGGGAAAATCGGGCCAGTTTTGGGTGCGCAAGGCAGTGGGCGATGCCTCCTCTCTCCACGAGGGGAGACCTCAAGTGAGGGGGCAACTTGTGTTCCCGCCTGACAGGGCTGTGACGGCTATTCCTCTACCATTAAATAATAATTAATAATAGGGGAGAAACAGCAAACTCTTGTACGATTAGGGGCGGCAGTGGGAGCGCCCCGGCCCCGTTTTGGGGCGTTTTGGCGGTGTTTTCAGACGGTGGCAGGGGCTTTGAAAGGGGGGGCCAAGATGGCCGCCGGCCCCCGTGCGCCCCGGGGCTGAGGGGGGCGATGGCGAGCGCGGGCCCCTGAGGGGCGCAGGGGGCGGGGGAGGAGGAGGAGGAAGAGGAGGAGGAAGAGGAAGAGGCGCTGCCCGGCGGGTCAGGGCGGGGAAGTCGCCGCCCGAAGATGGCGGCCGCGGCGGGGGGACACGCCGGGGCTGCGGCGGAGGCGCGGTTCATCAGCAGCGCCAAGGTGAGCAGCCCGCGGTCTCCCCTCCGTGAGGGTCCCTCCCTTCCCGCCCAGCCTGGGGGGACAGAGGGAGTCGAAGCCCACAGGGTCCCCTCGGGATGGAGCGGTTCCCTCAGCCTCCGGGTATGACTCGGCTTCGGGCGCGTCCCTGACCCGCGGTTGTCCCTCGACAGGGGAAGGGCTTGTTCGCCACCAAAAACATCCGCAAAGGGGAAACAGTGTTCGTGGAGAGGCCGGTGGTGTCATCCCAGTTCCTCTGGAACGCCCTGTACAACTACCGAGGTGAGCGGCTGGCGCTGGTGGCACGTCCCCATCCCTGTCACCTGTCCTGGTGAGGTGACCGCGGGGCCCCAGAGAAGCTGCCCTGTACCAAGGGAAGGGTTCGGGTTTGTCTTAGTACCTCTGTAAAGGTGGCCCTGCTGCCTTTTCTACTTTTGCACGAAACTGTTGACAAGTTCAGGTGTTGTCTGAGGGATGGTGACTTCCACCAGCTCTGGAAGAGTGTGCCAGGTGCCATCACGGAATCTTGGAATGGGTTGGGTTGGGTTGGGTTGGGTTGGAAGGGACCTTAAAGATCATATTCCACCCCTGCCGTGGGCAGGGACACCTTCAAGCCCCACCCCCTTGTTCCTCTCTGATGTTGGTACCCGTCTTGTTGTCTTGCCCTGAGTTCTGGCCTCTTTCCTTTCCGAAGGCTTTCCTGTGGCATGTGTCTGTCCATCCATCCATCCGTCCGTCCGTCCATCCACCCACCCACCCATCCTTCCTTCCTGTCTCCCCACAGCCTGTGATCACTGCCTGCGGGCGCTGGAGACGGCGGAGGAGAACGCCCAGCGCCTGCTGGGGAAGAGCTCCCTGGTGCTGCCTCACCCGGAGCAGTGCAGCATCCGGAAAGACCTGCACCAGCAGTGTCCCCGCTGCCAGGTACGGGACTGCCTGGAGCCACCATGGTCTTCTTGGGATCGTTGAGTCCTTTCCATCCAGCCAGGCTCTTGTGCTGTCTGCCTTTCCATGCTATGGGCTAAAGAACCAGGGCTCTGCTGGTCAGGGAGGGGGCACAGCTGGCTCTAGGAGCCCCTTTTCCTGCTGCCACGGCCAATGCCGGTGCTGTCCCTCACTCTAGGTGACGTACTGCAGTGCAGAATGCAGGCAGGCAGCTCTGGAGCAGTACCACCAGGTCCTCTGCCTCGGCCCATCGCGGGACGACCCCACGCACCCCCTCAACAAGCTGCAGGAGGCGTGGAGGTAGGGCCTGACCTGCCTGCTGCTCCACGGCCAGGGGAGGTGGCTCTCCTGGGCTGGCTCCTTGCTTTACATCCCTGCAAAAGGGGGCTGGAGGGTGGGGATGGCCGTGGGATACTGCCAGGCTCTTCCTCCTGGTTGGGTGATGGGGTGTTGGCAGCCCAAGGGTTTGGACACGCAGCTGAGCACTCCTTGTTTTTCTCCCAGTCAAGAGCTACAAAGCACTGAGCTGCACGTCCCTCACTCCTGCCGTTTCATGGTGCTCCTGCGGATCTCCACCCTCTGGGAGATCCTCCTTGTAGCGTCTCATGGGCCCATAAATTTCTGTCCCTGCTTTCAAAAAAAATGGCCTCAGAGGAGATAAGCAGCATCCCTGACCCAAGCCTTGTCCCAAGCCCCAGCTGAGTTACCAGCGTGGAAGGGGATTGTTTGTATGGCTGGAGCAGGAAGGTGGCTGCAGGTTCCTCTCCACCGGATCCCCACACAGCAGTGCTGCACTGACCACTTTGGTGTGATGGATCAGTGCAGGCCTGGCCACACGTATGGCAGCTGCCTCTGCCTCCCTCCAGCTTTTCATTCCCATGCCAGCCCTGACCTGCTCATCTCTTCTGCATCCTAATCCCACAGAAACATGCATTATCCCCCGGAGACTTCCAGCATCATGCTGATGGCCAGGATGGTTGCCACCATCAAACAGGTACAGTGGGTGGTTTCGTTACCTGTTGTGGAAGTTATTCCCAAGGCTCTGTTTCCTTGGCCTGGCTTTCTCGGCATTTATTCTGACAAATCTCCCTCTCTTTGGGCTGTGGAGGAAAGTGGTGTTGGTGCAATGCCTCTGCTTGATTCTTTTGTCAGGCTAAAGACAAGGAGTGGTGGATCAAGGCCTTCTCCCAGTTCTGCAGCAAGACAGCGAATGAAGAAGAGGAGATTGTGCACAAGCTGCTGGGGGACAAATTTAAGGTAAGACCCAGCAGCTCTTGAATCCTTGAGCCTTCCTTCTCCTGCCTGTGTCTGTGAGCCCACAGGTGCAGAAGCCTCATTGCAGCGGGGATGGGAAACACTGGGAATTCCAGGCTTAGAGGGAGGGCCCTGCCAGTGGGGAGGTGGGCTGCTTAGAGGGTTTTGGCCTTGTGGTGCTCCCATGGGATGTGCTGCTCCTTCCTGTGGGGGAGATGTTCCTGCAGTGGGCTGGGACAGCGTGATATTTAGCTGCTGAGTAGGTGGCTTTTGCTGCTAAAATGGGTGGATTTCACGGCTATGAGGGCAGCAGCCTCCAGCCGTGCAGGGCAGGCCGAGGAGCCTGAGTCCTTCCGGAGCCTCTGGCCTGTGCTGGGCTCAGCCTCAGCCCGGGGCTGACGCCCACAGCACCTCCCACCCTGACTGTGCTGCCACGTCCTGCCAGGGCCAGCTGGAGCTGCTGCGCTTGCTCTTCACCGAAGCCCTCTATGACGAATATCTCAGCAGGGTGAGTGCATCTGCCTCCCAAATAGCCCAAGAGCATTGGCCAGGGCTTGCTTCCCCTAAAGCTCCCTGTGGCATTTGAGGCATTGCAGAGCGAGGTGCTCCTGCAGGCCGGCCTGGACTCAGTTCCTTTCTGCTCTCCCTTGGGCAGTGGTTCACTCCAGAAGGCTTTCGATCCCTCTTTGCCCTCGTCGGGACCAATGGCCAAGGCATAGGAACCAGGTAATGGGGCTTTGTGGGCGCTCCTTGCAGGGCAGTGGAGATGTGGAGTGTAAGTGGCTGGGTTTAAGAGAGCGGAAAGGAGAGAGACTTAAAAACTTCATCCTGGCTGTGTCCCACCCTTTCACACCCCTCTGCCAGACCTTGGCTGCTCAGACCCACCTTGGATCCTCTCTGGGAGGTCCGGCTGTGTGCTGACAGCACTGTGGGACTGTAACAATGTCCCACTGCTCCCGACAGCACGGTGGGACTGTGATGGGTCCTGCTGCTCCCTGACAGCATGATGGGACTGTGATGGGTCCTGCTGCTTCTGACACCACTGTGGGACTGTAACAGTGTCCCACTGCTCCCGACAGCACTGTGGGACTGTGACAGTGCCCGTTTCCCAACAGCTCCCTGAGCCAGTGGGTGCATGCGTGCGACGCGCTGGATCTTCCCATGCTGCAGCGGGAGGAGCTGGACGCCTTCATCGACCAGCTCTACAAGGACATCGAGAAGGGTGAGGCTCTGTGGGAGTGCAGGGACAGGACACGGAGCCTTGGGATGTGAATCTTTGTCCTCCATCCCCTCCCAGTGGGAGGGAAAGGCTCTTGGGAAGTCACCCTCCAGCACCCAGTCCCAAAGCAGTGCTGGCTGTGGGTGTTCCGTGCTGATGGACATCCCTTTGTGCTCGTGTGTGGAAGAGCTGGAATGGACTATGCAAAGCTCTAACCCCTCTCTCTGTGCTGCAGAGTCGGGAGAGTTCCTCAACTGCGAGGGATCAGGGCTCTACGTGCTGCAGAGCTGCTGTAAGTAACACAAGGACTGGGAGGAAAACCAGTAGTGAGGGGGGAAATGTCCCGTGCTAGGCTGGCTGTCTTCCTGACAACCCCTGGAGAAAGGGGTTTGTGCTTGCCATCTGTGGGATGAGATGGGATGGGGTGCATGTGATGGGTGCTGCTCCCTGTGTCCCCTGGCACCTTGCCCAGCTGTGGAATGGCCAGTCCTGCCTTGGATGCACTCAGATGTGATGTGGGTTCCAGGAGCCACTTAGGCATTTAGCAAAGAGATTGTATTGCCCGTAGGTAACCACAGCTGCATCCCCAATGCCGAGACATCCTTCCCAGAAAACAACTTCCTCCTGCATCTCACTGCTCTGGAGGACATCGAAGCAGGAGAGGTGAGACAGCAGGGCCTGGGTGACATCACACTGTGGCATCTCCCCTGTGTCCCCTCCGTCCTCCATGGACCCCAGCCCCAATACCTCCTGTGTCCAGTGTTGTCCTTAATTCAATCCCCATCCTATGCAAGGGCTGCCAGACCCCGTGTTTCTGCCTGCCTCTGAGAGGGACTGGGACAAATCCTGCTGCTTTGGGATCATGGGGAGTGGTTCTGAGCCCAGCCCGTTTCTGTTTGCTCACAGGAAATCTGCATCAGTTACTTAGACTGCTGTCAGAGGGAGCGGAGCAGACACAGCCGCAACAAGATACTCAGGTAGGGGCTGCCCGGAGGTACCTGAGGGGGAGCTCACACCCCTTTACACCCCAAACAGTCCATCAGGACAGCACCCCCCCCCCCGGGCTGTGTGTGCCTTGGGGTGTGGCTGTGCACCAGCTGTGACCTTCAGTGGGCTTGTGACGAGGGGTGTGTGCAGCACGTGGTGCTTGTGGTGCTTCAAGCTCCTTGTAAAGTGTTGTAGCCTTGGGGACCAAGGATTTGGGATCCCCCCCTCTCTGCAGGAGTGAGCTGCAGAGTGGTGTAAGCCTCAAGGGTTCTCTGCCCCTCAAGGGTAGAGGTTCCTGCTGGTGGTCACTGTCCCCATGTCCATCACCCGTGTCCTGAGCCAGCAGGATGGAACCCCGAACTCCTCTGGGTTTGACACATTCAGCCCCTTCCTGGCTGTTCTCTTCCCAACCCCCTGCCCAGCAGCAGTGTGGGATCGTACCTGTCTCAACACCATCCCTCTGTCTCCTCCTGCCTGGCCACCTTCCAGGGAGAACTACTTGTTTACCTGCTCGTGTCCCAAGTGCCTCGCGCAAGCCGACGATGCTGACGTGACGTCGGACGAAGAGGAGGAGGGCGAAGGAGAGACGGACGATGCCGAGCTGGAGGATGAGATGACAGATGTGTGACCCTGGCCCCGGGCAAGAGGAGAGGGAAGGGACAGGAAGGGAAGGGCCTGGGGGTTCCTCCAAGAGGCAGCAGCTTTAATTCTAGAACAGGGTTGTGTTGTGGGGTCGGGTGGGCGCCGCGTGCCGGAGGTGCCGGAGTGGGGCAGCCGGGAGCCGGAGGCAGGCCCTGCTCCCGCCTGTCCGTGTTGTCTGTGTGTGTGTGTGTCAGGCTGTCCCCCGTCCCTGTGAGGACAAGCTGTGAGCTGGTGGCCCTCCACCACATCCCAGTTCCTGGCAGGGCTGGCTGGTGCTTGCAGTGGAGGCTGGAGCACAGTGGGATCCAGCCAGCCCCTGGACACCTCGCTGGTCGCCTGTTGGCCACTCTGCCGTGTCTGTGCCGGCCGTGGATGCAGAGGAGCTTGTCCTTCCCACCCTGCAGGGACCAGGGGAACGTGTGGGTGTGTGTCTGTGTGTCTGTGCACAAGGGGTACTATTTAATGTCTATATTAGCACTATCTACACACACTGGAGCCGGGGCCCTTATATATCCTCCATCCCATGCCTTGGCCAGCACGGAGGGGCAGGGGGATCTTGCAGGGGACCCTTAGAGGGTGGCTCAGAGCTCAAGTCCAGCAGGGAGAGTGGAGCTGACCCTGCAGGCACCTCCTTCCCAATTCAGCCTCCTTCCACGACACAGAGCCCCAGGCAGCAATTGCAGGCCCGGCCCGTTTGGGGATGAAGAATGGCCTGGAGCTGACATGGGCTGTGGTGTCATCCAAAACCCAAAAGACATTCTGGGTTTTGCAGAGAGGGAGTTGTCCCTCCCTCCAGCCGGCTGTGGGACGAGGATGTGCCCTTGTGGGAGCAGCCATGCCCAGGGATGCTCCATGTGCTGGGTGCTTCCCTGTGCCCAGTGGTCCCACATGGAGATGTGCCAGCACCGAGTGGTCCCGCTGGACGTCCCTTGTCATCCATCCCACGCTGCCACCCTCAAGGCCACGCCACGCTGCGGTGTCCCTGCCTGCAGACCGTGTGGCTGGAGGGCCAGCACGGCTCCCAGCGACAGACAGGCAGCAGGTCAGGCATGCACCCGGGGTTATTTCCTTCCTCTGTGGATTCTGGGGAGCTGTTTTCCTGCCGCCCTGTCCATGGCAGCTGGATTGTGGGACCGAGGGTGGCACACCTTTGACACTGCTATCACTGCCAGCCCTGCCTCCCACTGCTTGTCCCCAGCCGTCCCGGGGCCGCGTCCCCTTCAGTGTTCGCAATAAACTGAGACTGGTGACAACTGGGGCCCTGTGCTTTGTACTGGTAAACTGGAGGGTGCTGAGGGCAGAGAGGGCTGTGACCCCGGGACTGGTCCCAGGGGGACACAGGTCTGGGGACGAGGGAACAGACACCTATGGAAGTGTGGGCTCTGGATTTGTGACCAGCTCACCCTTGGGGACAGCTGCTGGAGGCTGTGCTGTCTCACGAGGCTCTGACTGAGCCCTGCCCCAGCTGCAGGAGGCACTTGGGAAGTTTTACTAGGAAAAAGTTTGAGATTTATCCCTTCATCCACTGACTGCTGGAAATAAAAGAGAAACTTCCCTTTCTCTAAAACTTACTCAGACTTCATTAGCTCAGACAAAAATATACAGACAACAGGTGAGCCCTGCTGATACAGATCAAGCCTGTGTCGCTCTCCCCCCCCATCCCTGCCAGTCCTGCATCCCTCCAAATCAGCAGCACAAGGTCAAATGTTTCCTGGGAAGTGCTGGCCTGCTCTGGGCCTTCACCTCCCTCCCACACAGTCATGGTGCAGTGCCAGGCTCAAGGCTCCCCCCTGGCACTGGTGTTTGCCCTTGGCCACACACTGGTCCCAGCAGAAAGATCTCCCTGTCGCCGAATCCAGCGGGATCTCTGGAGCACGTTGGGATCCTTTCCTCAAACCTGGTCCTTAGGGTGAGATCCTGGGATCCACCAGAAGTCCTCAATCTGCCACAGCCTCTTGCTGCTACCAGAAGGTCCAGGGGGGCTGCATCATCTCGTAGGTGGGAATGCTGGTGACGTTGACAGGAATGGAGATGACAGCCCAGGGGAGCCCGTGCTGCTCCAGGGAGCGCCTGATCATGTACCTGGAGGGAGGAAGGGATGACAGGTGTTCCCAAGCTGCCAGGGCTGGGAGTGCAGCCACACCTGAGCACAAACCACAACTCAGCTCAAACTCTGCCAATTCACCAGGACTGAATCCCTGCAAAATGTGGCTCCCAAAGCCCGGCAGGGCCACGCTGATCACTGGGACCTCCCTGTTGTGAGGGCACAAGGCTGGCACCCGGCCATTCCTGTGAGCTGTCCCACCCCTGGGAAGGCAGCCTGGGCACGTACCCATCCCTGCCCAGCAGGAAGAGCGCGGGGATGTCGGCCGTGCGCCGGGAGCTGTCCTGGATCATCTCGATGTAGAAGCTGTCGTTGTCGTAGGCGTTGTCAGCGATGATCACGGCCCGCCCGCCGTGCTCCTGGATCACTCGGGTCTTGGACAGGAAGGAGCAGCCCCTGTGGCACATGGTGACCACACAGTGACCAACCTGTGGTGGCCACACGTAGCCAGAGCTTGCCTGGAGAAACCCAAACGAGGGATTGTCTCCCTGATTCCACACCTCTTCCAAACCCTGCTCCTCTGAGTCTGTATTTTAGGCACAAGCTACCCACGCTCCTAAAAAAATATAAAATCATGGAAGGGTTGGGGTTGGAAGAGACCTTAAAGCTCATCCAGTTCCAGCCCCTGCCATGGGCAGGGATGCTTTCCACCATCCCAGGTTGCTCCAAGCCCCATCCAACCTGGCCTTGGACACTTCCATGGATATGACGCATCCAGAATTTCTTTGGGCAACCTGTGCCAGGGCCTCTCCACTCTCACAGGGAAGAGTTCTTTCCCACTGTCTAATCTAAACCTACTCTCTTTCAATCTGAACCCAGACAGGGTTTCTTCCACCTTACCACAGGCTAAAAGATACAAGATGAAATGCTCCAGGGTAGGAACCCCCTCACATTTTCTTTGTTTACCCACATGGGGAAAGCCACAGGAATAATCTGGAGGTGATGGGGAGATGTGGCCAGGGCTTCCCTCCTGCCTGAGGGTCCCCCCCAGCAGCTCCCATGACGCCAGACCTACCCCCTCTCCACCAAGGCGATCTGGTCCTGGATGAAGACCCCATTGTTCAGCTCTCCACAGGCTTCCGGAGGATCCGCTGGGACCAGGTGGATCTGGTCGTACCTTGTGTTCTCCGAGGAGACAGGCAGGGTGAGCCGGGGGGGGGACTGGAGCTGCTTCCCCTCCCCAGCCCCATGCCCTGCTCATCCCTGAGGGGGCTGGTTTTGGGGAGATTTTGGGCTCCCAGGTCCAGGGACGCTTGGAGCCAGCCCTGGGGCCAATCCCTGCCTCTGGAATCCTGCTGAGGCCAAGGATGCTCATGGAAGAGCAATGAGCTCCATTTTTATCAAAACTCCAGATCACTGAGCCCCATCAAGGAGCAGTATTGGGATGGAGGGGCCCAAGGTGACAAATTCCGTTTTTAATACTTACAAACACGCCACCGAAATCCTTGGCTGGGGTGGCAGTGAAGATGTAGCGGATGTCTCCGGGGCTCAGCACTTGGAAGTACAAATACTCATGGATGCGTAAACCTGGGGGTGAAAGGACAGAGCTGAGAGGCAAGGGAAACTAAAGGCAAAATCCCTGAAAAAGGGGAAAATTCTCAGTTATCACTCCTGAACCATGGGGGAGGGAACACACCCTTCAGCAATGCCAACTCCTGGCTGGGCCCAGGACCCAAAATGCCCCAAAAGTTTTGGGGTGTTCCAAGGGCAGATGCAGCAGTTCCCAGGGGCTGAGAGGGGATGGGGGCGGGAAAAGCACCGGGATTGGGGTGCACAAGGGGAAGGGGAAAATGCTGTGGGACTATGGAAGGGATAGGGGTGATAGGCACCCACAGAGGGGAAATGCTCCCGGATCACAATGCACCAAGGGGAAATGCACTTGGATTAGGATGCAGCAGGAAATGTGATGGAGCTGGGGTGCAGAGACGGGAAAGGTACCTGGATCACAGGGCCCAGAGGGGAAATAGAGGGGGGTCAGAGTGCAGCAAGTGGAAATGCTGCTGGATTGAGGCGCTGGATGGGGAAATGCAACTAGGTCGAGGTGCACCGAGGGAATTGCACCGGCACTGCGATGCAGAAGGGGAAATGCACCCATGTTGGGATGCAGGAAAGGAAATGCATCCGGATTGGGATGCAGGAGGGGAAAGACACCCGGATCGGGATGTAGGAGGAGAAACGCAATTAGGTGGGGGCGCTCCGAGGGGAATGCCCCCGTACTCCGATATAGGTACAGGAGGTGAATCGCAACAGCGACGCGGTGCCGGGAGGGGAAATACACCGGGATAGAGACACAGGAGGGGAACGGCAATGGGGCCGGGGTGCCGGGAGGGAAAATATCCCGGGATCGCGGTACGCCAAGCGGGGAGGCGGCCGGCCCGGGATGCTGGGGGTGTGTGCGGGCTCCGGGTGCGGGGTGCGGGTCGGTGCGGCGCGGGCCCGGCCCTCTCCCCGCTCCGTCCCTCCCTCCGTCCGTCCGTCCCTCACTCACCGCGGGCCGGGCAGCAGCAGACGCAGAGCCAGAGCCAGAGCCAGCGCAGCATGGCTGCGCCACGCCCCGCCCACCGGCCCGCCCCGCCCTCCTCATTGGTGGACGCCCCCGCCGCGCTCCTTCCTATTGGTCTGCGCCACCATCAATCACGCGCGAGCCGGCGCGGGCAGCTCGCTGTCACCGCGGTGTCCGCTGCCAAAAAAAGAGCCTTTCCATTTCCCCACCGTGCGCGCCCTCTTCCCTCCCTGCCAAATAGTGCTCCCGCCCGGCCCGCCCCCGGGAAGGTTCTGGGCGTGCGCGGTGCATTGTGTGGCGGGGCCGGGAGCCAGCAGCCGCCGCGATGATGGTGAGTGACCCCCGCGCCGCCGCCATCCGCCGCCATCCGCCGCCATCCGCCGCCGTCCCCGTGTCCCGCCACCCTGCACAGGCCGCGGGGCCCCCGCCGCCCTCCGGGGACCGGGTGTGGCGGGGTCTGGGCGGGCTGGGCCGCGAGGATGGAGCCGCCCCGCCGCGCAGGCCTGGCGGTACCCGGGATGTGCCGGGGCGGGTGGCGGCCGCTCCCCGCCGGCCCCAGGCCGCGCTGGCTGCAGGGGCTGGGAGCGGGCAGTCCGGAGCTCCGTCCCGCGGCCTCCGCCCCGTTCCGGCTCTGGTCCCCGCAGCCGTACGGCCTCGGCCCTGGGTCCCGTGCCGCCCCGGCGCTCCCCGGCTCCGAGCCCCGCGGTGATGTGTCTGCACCCTCCTTTCCCTGGGGATAAACGGTTCTTTTTCCATTGAGATTCCTGCTCTGCTGGGTGTGGGAGAAGGCTGTACGTTTTCTTCTACAAAATCTTTCCAGGTTTCAGGGATGACAGAGCAGTCAGGGCTGGAGATCACTCAGTTTAGCCCCCTGCCCAGGCAGGGTCACCTGGAGCAGGTGACACAGGAACGCATCCAGATGGGTTTGGGCTGTCTCCAGAGGTGAACACTCCAGGCCCTCCATGTGCAGCTGTCCCAGGGCTCTCTCATCCTCCATGAAAGAAGTTCTTCCTCATGTTGAGGTGGAACTTCTTGTGTCTTAATTCCTGTCCTGTTGCTGGGCACCACCAAGAAGAGTGGCACCAGCCTCTTGGCACCGCCTTGGAGAGATTTGTGTGGATTGATGGGATCCCCTCTCAGCCTTTCCTTCTCCAGCCTAACCAGGCCCAGCTCCTGCAGTCTCTCCTCATGTGAGAGATGCTCCAGACCCCAAAGATGCTCTTTGTGCCCATCACTGAACCCTCTCCAGTAGCTCCTTGTCTTGTACTTGTGACCCCTCAGTGCGACAGCCAGAGTTTAATTCTCTTCTCTGCCTGCTGGCAGCTGTTCCAAACCAGTGCCTCCCAAAGTTTGGTTGTGTTTGGGCTTTGTCTGAGCTCTGCCTGTGAGGTGGTTGCAGCACTCATGGAATGGTTTGGGTTGGAAGGGCCCTTAAAGCCCATCCAGTGCCACCCCTGCCATTGCTCCAAGGTTGCTCCAAGCCCTGTCCAGCCTGGCCTTGGACACTGCCAGGCATGGGGCAGCCACAGCTTCTCTGGTGCTTCCACCACGCAGATTTGTTTGGTTCCTCACTGTCTCTGTAATCCATACATGTTCTGTCTTCTCCAGCCCAGCATCAGAACCTCACTGGGCAATGCTGCCCCAAGGAGCCCCCCTTATTTTTGGGACAGTTACTGTGTGGTTGCAAAGCCTATGGTGGAAGCAGTTGGGTGAATTCCCAGTGCTGTGGGAGCAGTGGGAGGTGGAAAGCAGCTGGGCTGTGTGGAGCAGAGGAATTACAGCGGGTCTGTAGGTCTGCCCTTGTTCTTGCACACTTGTGTCTCTCTGGGCTGTAGGGAGTTTGCTGCGGGTTGCTGGCATGGGGGTAACAGCTGTGCCGTGGTTCTCCTGCAGCCAACTCCGGTTATCCTGCTGAAGGAGGGCACGGACACCTCGCAGGGCATCCCGCAGCTCGTCAGCAACATCAACGCGTGCCAGGTGATCGCCGAGGCCGTGCGCACCACGCTGGGCCCGCGCGGCATGGACAAGCTCATCGTGGATGATCGGGGTAGGCACGGGGCCGGCAGCAGTGCCCTGGGAGTCATCTCCCGGAGCAGCAGATTTGCTTCATCTCCCTGTCAGTTAAACCCAGCCTCTGCATGTGTGTAAATGGCAGCAGCCTCACCTGAGCTAAGCTTGCCTCTCACAACAGAGGTTCACTTTCAGTTTCGGTGTCAGCTGAACACCTCGATGTCCTCTGTAGAGCAAAGGACAATTGCCAGTCCAGCCGGAGGATTCCCTGTTTTCTGCCTGCCAGCCTGGGCTGGGGCACCTGGGGAGGTCCAGGGTCAGTGGGGTTGGGTGTATCCAGTGTGAGGCTGTGCCAGACAGGAGAAACAAAGAGTCTGAACGTGTCTTTGGGTATTTTTGGCCACCTGTACTTATTTTTGAATGAGGCTCATGATACCTGTGGAGTTACTCAGTAGTTGTGGCTGAGTGTGAGGTCAGTGGATGTTCCTGGCTTGATTTTTAATCTTTTTTTTTGAGTGTGATTTAGAGATGAGCTTTGCCCTCACTCTGAAAAGACTTGTATGAAGTCACCAAACTATATATTATATTTTTTACTGAAGGGTGGGGTGAAAAGTCTTAGTATTGTCTTTAAATAGTTTTTACAAATAGGAACTGTAATAAACCCTTGTTCAAAAGGATAATTGGATTTAAATTTATCTAACGATAACTAACACAGTTTCTAGGCTCTTTCTTCATGTGAGTGTCAGACTAGAATATGGTTTTATCTGTCTGGGGAGCCTGTTGAGAAGAGACAAATGAATTCCAAACCTTTGTTGCAGTGGAAAGTTGTTCTGCTCTCAGACTGGCTTCACTGAACCTGCTCCAAAATGGGCTGAAAAGACTCAGTTCTGGTGGAACAGACGAACCTGCTGAGGTCTCCTGACACCCCCCAGAGACAGAGCTTTACCCCTGGTAGTGTAAAACTGCCTTTAACTTCCTGTTCTCCATCACCCCCAGGCAAAGCCACCATCTCCAATGATGGGGCCACCATCCTGAAGCTGCTGGACGTTGTCCATCCGGCCGCGAAGACCTTGGTGGACATCGCCAAATCCCAGGATGCAGAGGTGGGAGGGGAGCCTGGCTGTGCCGGGGAGCGTAACAGAGCAGCCTGAGTGTCAGGGGTTCCCTGGGCTTTGTGGTTAATTGTGGTGGGAATTGCTCCAGGAGTGCTGGGACTTACTCTGCCTGCTCTGGAGGCAGCCTGGGAGAGCTGGGAATGTTGCCCTGGAGAAGGGAAGGAGCCAGGGAGAGCTGCGAGCCCCTTGCAGGGCCTAAAGGGGCTCCAGGAGAGCTGCAGAGGGACTGGGGCCAAGGCCTGGAGGGCCAGGAGGCAGGGAATGGCTTCCCACTGCCAGAGGGCAGGGATGGATGGGAGATTGGGAAGGAATTCCTGACTGAGGGTGGGGAGGCCCCGGCACAGGTTTCCCAGAGCAGCTGTGGCTGTACTTGGATCCCTGGCAGTGTCCAAGGCCAGGGTGGACGGGGCTTGGAGCACCCTGGGATAGTGGAAGGTGTCCCTGCCCTTGGCAAGGGGTGGCACTGGCTGGGTTTTAATGTCCCTTCCCACCCAAACCACTCGGAATCCCTGGGGAATTCAGCCACAAATCTGTGAGCAGAGAAAATCCTGAGCTCTGGTTTCCCTGGAAGCCTTGGCGTGGTTTTGCAGCTGCTGTCGGGGGGTCTCTGCGGCGTGGGGGTGACCCAGCGTGGGGGTGAGGGTGACACAGTGTCCCCTGTCCGTGCAGGTGGGCGATGGCACCACGTCCGTGACCCTGCTGGCGGCCGAGTTCCTGAAGCAGGTGAAGCCCTACGTGGAGGAGGGGCTCCATCCCCAGATCATCATCCGCGCCTTCCGCACGGCCACGCAGCTGGTGAGGCACGGGCTGGGGGATCGCTCCCCGGGGCGCCTGGGCCAGCTCTGTGCCAGCCACAGCGGGATAATGACACACTCCAGGGAAAAGCCACTTGGGAATGGGCGTGGGCAGTGCCAGCAGCGATCTGCTCCTGTCCCCCTGCAAGCAGCAGTGCCTCTCCCGGTGCCTGTGCCTGCTGTTACCAGTCCGTACCTCTGGAGTGCTGTCGCTTCCTTTGGGTTTTTTCCCAAGAAAGAATGAATCAGTGGAAAACTCATTTCCCATTCTGCTGTTCTCTGCTGCTCCTTAGTAAACCGTGTGTCTCCTGGAGCCTGTTGGTCCCATTAAGCTGATTTTTGGAGGTTCACTCCTCAATAGCCCTTTGATTCCCAGGATCTCTGCTGAAAACAGCGGAGCAGCTCTGAGCCTCCTCCCACTCCTCATATATTGGGGTGTTCCTTGGAATTACTGCACTGGCAGGGGTGGAATAACTTAAACACTTGACACTTCAGTGGTGTTGAAGCAGAGAACAAAAGATAAAATACAGAGAGAGAGGTTGAGGATCTCATCAGCTCGGGAGCATAAATCATTAATCCAGCTGTTGCTTTTTTGCCAGGCTGTGAACAAGATCAAAGACATCGCTGTCTCCGTGAAGAAGGAGGATAAAGAGTAAGTTTCCCTCAGAGATGACCTGGTTGTGTTCTGGGCTCCAGTTAAGTGCTGTGAGGGTGCTCCTGAGTTCTGTGGCTCTGGCTGAGGTGTCCAAATGGGACCTGGAGCTGCAGCTCCCACTGGGGTTATTCCCAATTTGCCTGGAATTTCCTGCTCCTGCAGGGGCAGCGCTGTGTTCTCGCTTGGCTGCAGGGAGTGATGTAGGGCAGTGTCTCCCAGTGCTCACGGAGGAAGCTGGGCACCAAAATAAATGGCCTGATTTCTTTTCTGCAGCGGTGGAGTCTCGCAGCTCCTGCTGCAGTCAGTGGCAGTGTTAAATCTCAGCACTTCCCTGAGGATCAGATCCCTTTTTAGCTGTCACACACCGGGGTAGATAGCTCCTAGCAGTGAGGAAGTGATCCCTGCAGCTGAGGGGAGAACACTGGAGTTCCTTTTCTCCCTGGATTTTAAGTTCTTGCCTACTTGACCGTGCTAATACCTGCAGTCAATCTCAAGTATCTCAACTGCGTAAGCATCTTGAGTAAATCAAGATGGGTTGTCCAAACCAAATGCTGAACAAAGGCTGGAAAAAAACCCAAATATGGTCCTGTGATGGGAAATAGAGTGGTTCCCATGGTCAGCAGGGACTGGGGGATAGAGCCTGGCAGCTGGATCCACACATCCCTGGTGTCTCTGTGTCACCTACTCTGCTGCACATACATTACCTGAGTTAGTGCTTCAGGGCATGTGCTGCCTTTAGAGGGTTTCAGAAACATCCTCCTGCCTTGGGATGAGGGAAAGGACCTGCCCTTTTTTCATTTTAGGTGCCTAAATCAGTCGGGTCAGTGCTGATGCTCGAGCTCTGAAAAGGAGACCGGGATTTGTCAGTTTGGGATCTGTGCCTTGTTCTCCCTGTGGAGAGGAGGGAGCTGATCATTGCCCCCACCAGAGAGGATTTTGGGCCCCTCATGACAAGGGAGCCGTGGAGGGGCTGGAGCATGTCCAGGGAAGGGAACAGGGCTGGGAAGGGGCTGGAGAATTCCTGAGGGAGCTGGAAAGGGGCTCAGGCTGGAGCAAAGGAGGCTCAGGGGGGACCTTGTGGCTCTGCACAAGTCCCTGACAGGAGGGGGCAGCCGGGGGGGTCGGGCTCTGCTGGCAGGGAACAGGGACAGGAGGAGAGGGAACGGCCTCAGGCTGGGCCAGGGCAGGCTCAGGGTGGATATTGGGGAAATTCCTTCACTGCCCAGGGCAGGGGTGGAGTCCCCCCCATCCCCAGAGGGATTTCAAAGCCCTGTGGATGTGGCACCTGGGGGCAGGGGCAGTGGTGGCCTTGACAGTGCTGGACTCAATGATCTTAAATGTATTTTCCAGCCTAAACAACTCTCTGATTAACAAAGCCTCACATGGTGTCTGGAGCTTGTGAAAAGATCTGGCAGGTGACCAAATCCTTGTTTTCCCTCTCCTGCAGTGAGCAGAGGAGTCTCCTGGAAAAGTGTGCAGCCACAGCCCTGAGCTCCAAGCTCATCTCCCAGAGCAAGGAGTTTTTCTCCAAGATGGTTGTAGATGCTGTGATGATGTTGGATGACTTGTTACAGCTCAAGATGATCGGGATAAAGAAGGTGCAGGGAGGAGCTTTGGAAGTAAGTGTTGTTGGAGCCTTCCTGAAAGGATGGGAGACAGGGATCCCAGCTCTGCTGGGGGGTTGGCTCTAGCAGGAGTGCAGCCTGACTTGACAGCGCCTGTCAGGGAATTCCCAAAGTGGAACAGAGCTGTTGGTGTGAAGAGAAAGCTTGGCACATAGGGCTGGATTTCTTTTCCATAGGTAGAGAATCTGTTTTTTGAGCTAAATACACCCTTCACCTCACTGCCCTCTGCAGCAAAAGTTGTTACTGGTACAAATTCCATTTATCTCTCTGCGAATAATGATTTTTTTTTTTTTTTTGGTGGGAAATCTTTGTTACTTCTGGATCCAAAAGTCCTGGGTGTATGTAAGATTACTGGGTTGGGAAAAATGCAAGGAAAACCTCATGAGGAAGCTGGTGTAGTGGTGGGCAGGGCAGGTGGGATGTGTGGTTTATGCCACAGGGCTGAGAAACCCGTTGTGTCTGGGGCTGCACCTGGGTATGTGGTAGGGATTGTTCCTGGCTGTGGGACAGCCCCTGTGGAGAGGGAGATTCAGACCCTGATTTCTCCCAGGAAATTGAGGAGCTCATGCCAGGGAATGGTGTTGGGCAGGGCTGCCCTGCTGCAGAAAGTCTGGGAGCTGGTGATGGAACTTGGAAAGACAAACCAGAGCAAAAACCAGTCCCCAGTGGGGCTGTGGATGAGGAATATCCAAGTTCAAAGGGGAGGAATGGGAAAGAGATCAGGGAGAGAACCGATTGCTCCCCTCCTTGATCTTCAGGTTGTGCGAGGAGTTTTGGCTGTGGAGTCTTGAGGGGTGTAGAGAGGAAGCTGCTTTTGTGAGCTGAAAGAAATCCTGGCTGCTTATTTCCTCTAGAAGTGGGTTAATCAAGGGAGGCAGTGCTGGGAAGGCTTTGTAAATGAGGCCTCTGGAAGCAGGAAGGGAAGGCTTTGTAAATGAGGCCTCTGGAAGCAGGGAGTGTCCTGTGGGAGTTGTTACTAACCCTGTGCAGAAAACCCTGGTGGCTGAGCCTGAGGCAAATCCCTGTGTTCCAGGACTCCCAGCTGGTGGCTGGAGTTGCCTTTAAGAAAACCTTCTCCTACGCTGGGTTTGAGATGCAGCCCAAGAAGTACCAGTCCCCCAAAATCGCCCTGCTCAACGTGGAGCTGGAGCTCAAAGCTGAGAAGGACAACGCCGAGGTCAGAGTGAACACAGTGGAGGTGAGAGGCACAGGGGAACCTGGCCTGCTTCCTATCCCTGGGACACCTGGGGGCTGCTCATCCAGTGGGATAAGGGGGAGGTGGGAGTGCCATGGACGTGCTGAGAGCCTGAGCCAGGCTGGGACAGCTGGGGGTGTTCACCTGGAGAAGGGGAGGCTCCAGGGAGAGCTCTGAGCTCTAAAGGGGCTCCAGGAGAGCTGAGAGAGACTGGGGACAAGGGCTGGAGGAACAGGACACAGGGAATGGCTTCCCAGTGCCAGAGGGCAGGACTGGATGGGATATTGGGAAGGAATTGTTCCCTGGGAGGGTGAGCAGGCCCTGGCACAGGGTGCCCAGAGCAGCTGTGACTGCCCCTGGATCCCTGGCAGTGCCCAAGGCCAGGTTGGACACTGGGCTTGGAGCAGCTGGGACAGTGGAAGGTGTTCCTGCCTATGGCAGGGGTGGCACTGGATGACCTTTAAAAGGTCCCTTTGCACCCAAACCATTCCATGATAAATGAGTTTGCCTTCTGCACATCCTTCACCTTTGGAAACACCTGGTGGGTTGTACAGCCGCGTTTGGAATGGGGGTGCAGCAGCCTGGGAATCCCAGCAGGTTCAGGACACATTTCTGGGCTGTCACTGTGCCCCAGGTGGGCTGGGCCACCAGCTCTGCAGTGGCTGCCTTAGGCCTAACAAGTGGCCTTCCAGGGAAAGCTTATCCAGCAGTGCTTGGCGTGCTGCAAGAGCTCCTCAGGTTTGAGCAGGCATTTGGGCAGTGCCATAAAACAGGGCCCTCCTGACTGGAGTGCTTGGAGCAGCTCTGTGCCAGGGCTGCACGTGGGGCGTTCCCTGTCCCCTGGCACGGGAACACCTGTCCCTCTCTCCTCCCTGCCAGGACTACCAGGCCATCGTGGATGCCGAGTGGAACATCCTGTACGACAAACTAGACAAAATCCACAAGTCAGGAGCCAAGGTGGTGCTGTCCAAGCTTCCCATCGGGGACGTGGCCACCCAGTACTTCGCGGACAGGGACATGTTCTGTGCCGGCCGCGTCCCCGAGGAGGATCTCAAGAGGACTATGATGGTGAGCTCCCCTGGTTTGGAGTAAAGCCTCTGTACTCAGTTCTGACCCCCCCAGGCTGGTCATTCCCAAACAGCTGCTCACAGATCTCACTGCTCCTTACAAGGATTCGAAAGGCCAAGGCTGTTCCTTGGTGGGATGAACAGTCACACACTGACTGCGCCCGCGCTGCTCTTTCTTTCTCTGGTGGTGTTGTGTATAAAGATTTGATCAGTGCATCAGTAGAGGTTTATTTTCCCGAGTTCTTCCCTGTTCCATCATGAGTGGTTTTTTCCTGAGCTTTCTTTGTGTATCTCCTGGACTCTGGAGCCTGTGAGTCAGCACCTTGAAGCTGCATGATCTTACTTTGCTGTCGAGGGTTGGCCTGGGTCCGTGAGATGGGAGGGAGGAAAAGGGTTTTCCTGAATCTGGTTGCAGGGTGGGTTTGCACCAAGTCAGCAGCTGGGCTGTCCCTGAAGAGTGGAGCCTGCTGGGGTGTGGATTGTCAGCACTGGTAATTCTGTTTGTCTCCATTCCCTGCAGGCCTGTGGGGGATCCATCCAGACCAGTGTCAATGCCCTGTCGGACGATGTGCTGGGCCGCTGTGAGCTCTTTGAGGAGACGCAGATAGGGGGAGAGAGGTAAAGACACCAGCTGCAAACCTGCAGTGCTGGGCAAGCCCTCTCACAGCAGGTGGAAAAGTTGGGGTCAAAGCATTGGCAGGTTCAGCCTCTCAAGGTGTTGAGATGAAAATAAGGCTGTTACAAAATGCGTATTTTATTGTATCCAAGAGCTGCTTTTTGAGGCTGAGGGAGGGGGCAGGAGCAAGATTCATTGAGCTCTTACCTCTTTTAAATCCTTTTAAAAATACGTGTGTGTGTATTCTGCAGTGCCTTGCAGAAAGCATGGTGGTACTGTTGCATTTGTGACGGAAAAGCAGCACACTTTGGGGTTGGTTGTGGCACTTGTCTGACACCCCACAGTGACACTTCCCTGTCAGGGCAGGTGAAGCTGGGGACAGTACACTGGGGTCCTTCCTGTTGCTGGAGGAGCAGTCCTGTTTGGGGCTGGCTGCTGCCTTCTGTGCTCCTGCCAACTGCAAACTGGGAGCTCCAGTTCGGAGTGAATCCCTGGCAACAGGAAGAGAGTAGAGTGGATTTTCCTGGGTCAGCTGGAACTTCACTTCTGAGTTCCTTGGCTCTGCTCTTCCTCAGCCCAGGATCTGCTGGGGCTGTGAGGGGGACAGGGCTGCAGGGTTGGCTGTGTTCCCACACTGCCTGTCCAGCAGCAGCTTCTCCATCCCCAAACCCTCCCTTTTCCAGGTACAACCTCTTCACGGGCTGCCCCAAGGCCAAGACGTGCACCATCATCCTGCGCGGGGGCGCGGAGCAGTTCATGGAGGAGACGGAGCGGTCGCTGCACGACGCCATCATGATCGTCAGGAGAGCAATCAAGGTGAGCCCGGGGCAGCCTCCCCCTGCACTGCCAGGGGACCCTGGCACAGCCAGGACTCCGGAAACCTCCACACGCACCAGGGCTTGGCCGAGGGCTCTGTGCAGAGTGAGCAGCAGCCCATGGGTTCGCTCGAGTGCTGTTCCCTGGCCAGCTCAGCGTGGCTTTGGCAGCGTTTCCAGCTGCTTTCCAGGCACTTTCCTGGGTTTTGCCTGCACTTCTGCACAGCTGTGACAGGTGCTTGCTCCATCCTCCACCCTAAAGGGAGCAATCTCCTGGCTGTGCTGGTTGCATCTTCAGGAGATGGAACAGCAGGATTGTTGTCACATGCCTGTCCATGCCCTTAAAGCCACCCATTCCCTCTCTTGGTGCCCAGTCCGAGGGGGTGACAGTCCCCTGGCTCTGAGGGCAGGATGGCAGCACCAAGGCCCCTCTGGATGTGTGTTTGGTCCTGGGTGACGCTGTCAAGCTCTGGGTGTTTCTGGGTTACACAAAAACGTGTCACTGTAGGGATGGCTCCTGGTTAAAAACAGCTCTGAGGCTGCGTGTCCTGAGAGGCCAGGAAGAAGCACATCAGGATTTTTGGAGCTGTGGCTTTAGAAAGAACGTCCTGATCTCTCCTGAAAAAACAGCAGAACTGATCTGCCAGGTGCTGCTGCCAATATCTTTAGTTTTGGATGCTTTATGGAAGTGAGGGAAGTTTCCCTGGTCCGAGTGGGCTGTGAGCTGCCATCCTTCCCTTGGTACAGTGTCCCCAAACCCCCTTTACCCTGTGCACAGCTGAGATGAGCTGCTGGAGCTGCCGCTGGCGATGGTTGGTGTGTCCCTGCCGCTGCCAGCAGCGCTGTCAGGCAGTGCCGGGGCGGCAGCAGCCAGGGCTGTGGGCTGCCCTGGGCTGCAGGCCTGCAGTGCCCTGACAGAGCCCTTCCTGCTGTCGCCTGCCTGCCACGAGCGCTCCTGTGTCCCCGCAGAACGACTCGGTGGTGGCGGGCGGCGGCGCCATCGAGATGGAGCTCTCCAAGTACCTGCGGGACTATTCCCGCACCATCCCGGGCAAGCAGCAGCTGCTGATCGGGGCCTACGCCAAGGCCCTGGAGATCATCCCCCGGCAGCTCTGCGACAACGCCGGCTTCGACGCCACCAACATCCTCAACAAGCTGCGGGCCAAGCACGCCCAGGTAGGGCCCCGGGGCTCCCGGGGCAGAGCCGGTGTGTCCGTGATTCCTTCCTCCCGGGTGTTCCTGCTGGAGCCTGTCAGAGCCCGTGTAACTCAGCCAGGCCGTGTTGATGCTGTGCCCCTTTGATTAAATGCTGTGTTTGTTTCAGGTCAGGGGTGGGCTCAGCAGAGGTTGCTATAAATGGAAAGGAGCTGTTTTCCCTTTGATCCCAGCTGTCGGGTGACTTCCTGAGCTGGGAGTTCTGATTTGCTTCTTAAAAATGCATCATTTGTCAGGAAGGAGCTGCTGTGTTAAACATGAAAGGAATCAGTGCAGGTGCCAGCTGAGCCGAGTGCTTTACACAGGAGCTGCAGGCTGAGGGTCCCAAGTGCTGATCCCGTGGAGATCCCAGCTCCAGGGCTTGGAGGTTGCCCCTTGGATTCTGTCACTCCCGCCACGTTTCACCCTGCTGCTGATGGTGGGGTTTGGGGGAATGCCCCAAAACGAGCGTGCAAAACCCAGGCAGTGAGGCAGCAGCACAGGGGGAGTCAGTGCCATGAGGCTTCTACAGCTCCATGGCAGGGGCTGCCCAGGGAGGTTTGGAGTGCCCATCCCTGGAGGTGTCCAAGGAAGGCCTGGATGTGGCACTCAGTGCTCTGGGCTGGGGACAAGGCGGGGATCGGGCACAGCTTGGGCTCGATGGTCTGGGAGAGCTTTCCCAACCTCAGTGGCTGTGATCCTAAACTGGAATGAGCCTTCTCTTCATGAGGCATCGCTGGCACTGGTGGCTGAAAGCAGAGACTGCTCAGTTTGGGTTTCGTGTGTTTTCCTCAAACGCTTCCTTCCCAGCGGAATGGGAGGGAGGCTCCAGCCTCTCCCTGCACCTTTGCTTGTCCTTCCCTCCCAGTCTTTCCTCAAGTCCCATCCAGCCCTGAGAGCAATCCCTGTCCCCTCTGTCCCTCAGGGTGGGATGTGGCACTGATCCCTGTCCCCTCTGTCCCTCAGGGCAGGATGTGGCACTGATCCCTGTCCCTGTGTTCCCTGTGTCCCCCAGGGTGGGATGTGGCACTGATCCCTGTCCCTCAGGGTGGGATGTGGCATTGATCCCTGTCCCTCAGGGTGGGATGTGGCACTGATCCCTGTCCCTG